>NC_142694.1:64513099-64773099 GCF_029641045.1 Salvia hispanica | reverse complement strand
CCCTTAAAAAAAAAAAAAAGAGATGAGAAACCACGAACTGAAATAAATAATTGTTCTGATGGAACCTTCTCTTCTACCGTAGATTGGCCGTAGATAGACGAATAAGCCATTAGTCTTTTCTATTGCCTTACTATTCAAATGACTGTACCAAATACATATACAGATAGTCAAAAAGATGAATCGACTTTTAGGAATCATTAAATCCTATAAATGATTGTTCTGGTCTATCATGAAAATTCTTTGAAAATAAAGAATCAAATAATTTTCTGTGGTGAAACAAAATATCTCTCATTTCCCCCTCGAATAGATTGTTTTTTTTTGTTTCCATTTCCAAAGGGCTCCTGTTGTGTTGTTTTGAAGAGGGCACCAATCCTTTCAACCCTGTACCAACAGGTATCATACCCCCCAAAACAACGTTCTCTTTCAGGCCTTTCAACCAATCGATTCGACCCCGGAGAGCTGCTTTTGCTAAAACTCGAGCAGTTTCTTGAAAACTTGCTTCAGATATAAAACTTTGAGTATTGAGAGAAGCTCTTGTTATGCCCAATAAGAGGGCTCGGTAACAAACCGCTTCTTCCAACGCGCGCCCCATCCGTTCCGCCCGTAACAATCCAATTAGTTCTCCCGGTGAAAAAACATTAGACATTCCCTCTTCGGAAACCAAGACCTTTGATGTTATTTGACGTACAATAATTTCTATATGTCTATTATGAATCTGCACTCCTTGGGATCGATAAACCTTTTGTATCTTATTAACCAAAGAGATACGACTTTGCACTATAGTTAGTTCAGCACCAATCAAGAATGCCCACGGCATTCCAAGAATTCTTGTTATACGTTCGTTCCAACCCTCAACCCTCTTTTCTAGATTCATCGATATTGAATCAACCGAACGCACTTCTAACACCTGTTCTACTTTTGGGAGCCCTTGGGTTATATCACCAGATCTCGATTTTTCATATATAAATGTAATTAAAGTATCTCCTTCGTACAGGATTTCCCCATAATGGCCATGAACAGTTGCTCCTGGAGTAGCCAAATAAGGCTTAGCTGATCGTATTACTACAGAGTCAACTTGAACAAGTATAACTTGACCCGATTTTAATTTTAGGTGTGGTGCGTTTTTGGCTAGATATATTTTTTCACAAATAAACTGTCCAAGATTCATTATTGTAGATTTTTCTTGACAATAATTGGGGTGGATAAAATACCAATTCAAATTGAAAATAATGTTACTGCACGGACGGGGGTTATAAATTTTTTCATTTTCATCGATTAAATAATATTGAAATTTAATTACTTGAAAAGTCTGTTTTAAATTGTCAAGTTGCAAATAGTTATTTACCAAGATCTGATTATGAATCATTAAATGGTAAAATGAATAAACATTCGCAATTCTAAGGGTTGTTCCTAAAGGCTTCGACAAATTCTTAATTGGAATTACAGGATCTTTTGTAATTTGAATTGATTCTTTTATCGCATTATGATTGTGATATTTTGCATCGTTGAATGGACCCATTCGAAAACAATTAGATGATGACAAAACTATCAACGATTGGAATCCCATATTTCTATTCAACAACGTATGAATAGTTCTTTTATTTTGATTAAGAGGTTGTTGAATTCTTATTTTGGAATAAATGGAAGAAAACGGATTTATATTGGTGCAATCTGAGCCATTAGTGGGGAGAAATCCTGAGCCCGATCGGTCATTCCTTTTTCCGCTATATGAAATAGTGGATTTCAGCAAATCGATTCTTAGGAAATGACGAATCAAACCATTTGCCCTTATTTCAACAAAAGAAGCACGAGCTTCTTGACTAGAAGAACTTTTTTTGTCTTGGTCCCAATTCAATACTAAACAAGTCCGAACTAATTGAATATTTGTATCAGAAATTCCTCGAATTGGTTTACCATTCCCATAAAGGATATAATTGACAACTCGAAGTTCCACATTATCCCTTTCCTTCAACAGATCCGGAGGGAAAAGCGTTCCTAAAGTTATACCGTCCGTTATTTCATAGGTGACGACAGGGCGAACCAAAACAAAATATTTTTTCTTACTAGGTGTGATCCGTTGAACATACATCCAATTTTTCCATTTTTTGGATTCCTTGGGATTTTGTTTTCCTGTTCCCGATGGTATCAAAACGCCACTATGTCGGGATACCTTATCTGTCTCTCCAGGAAAATGGATATCTCCAGAAAATATTTTAAGTTCAATTCTTTTTTTTTCTCTCCACTCGGACCAACCCGCCTACTCGGCTTCTTATATTTAAAGTAATTTGTGTATCCACCCCAACGATACTATTGTTTCGTACCATTAGGGAAGAAGATCCAGGTAATATATGCACTTCCTCGGGAATGAAAAAAAAACGATCGACTTTCATTTGGTATTTTGGACTAAATTCCTTACCTCCTCTATACTCAATCAAATCCTCTTTTTTGACGATTGAATCCGTTTCGAGAGTCCCATGTTTAGTAATGCCCGAACTCTTTCTTCTGTATCGAGGATCGTCCAAATAAGCAAGAATACTATTTCTACGGAAAACACCATTGATGGGGATTTCAATCAAGATATCCGAGGGAAGTGTTAAGTCATTCTCACATTTTTGAATCGATTGGAGTGGAATGATGAATCTATTGCTTCGCCTCTTTGAGAATAAATCAGAATTTTGGTAGAGAATGGTCGGATCTATGAGATTACAACGACCAGTACCTATAATCCGACCAAAGTATGAATAATCAAGAAGCCTATCTTCTTTTTTATCCGAAAAACGAGAAGTAAAAAAATTTTCTCTCGACGGATCATTCGTTCCTGAAAGGTTAGAAGTAGAATTTCTCTTGACAGAACAAGAATGCGCATTCATTTGATCTTGATCCTTGTGGATCGAAAGTGAAACTAGACTAGACCTGTGTGGTTCTCCTAATAATATCCACAAATGACTTGTTTTTGGTAATAGATGAACATTTCCATATGTAAATTCGGGTGCATGATACACATCGGTGCTCCAGTGCATTTCTCCGTCTGAGTCAGAATAAATATGTTTTCGAACTTTCTCTTTAAAATTCAAAGTGGATGTTCCTGCGCGAATCTCAGCAATCACTTGTTCTGATTCTACATATTGATCGTTTTGAACTAAAAGAAAACTTTGGGGTGGAATATTTACATTATGTCGACTATCTTCACTTTCAATAGTTACATACAAGTTTATGGAACAGAGAAAGGCGGGATGTCCATGGCGTGTACGTGTCGGATGAACCAAATCTTCATTGAATTTTATTTTTCCATTAGAAGGGGCTCGCACGTGTTTTGCAGTACCCCCCGTGAATACTCCGCCGGTATGAAAAGTTCGTAATGTTAATTGAGTACCCGGTTCTCCAATTGATTGGCCTGCAATAAATTCTTTTTTATAAATAAAAAATAATAAGTATATATCTTTAGTTTGGTGTTTAAATCTAAATCGAAAATTTAAAATCTTGATTTTCCAAACACGGCAAAATAAAGTTATTAAAAATGATATTTCCGGGATTCATTTTAATTGGAGAAATTTAAATGAGCAAGCCAATTATAATTCTAATGGGCAACTAATTGGTCCAAGTAACCATAATTATGAATATAAGAAGTATAAGAACACCTCATTTTTTATGAATAAAATAAAACTTGAACACAAGACTTTTGATATTAATTCTGTGTCTATATTCTAAGTATCTGACATACACTCCTCCCATCTCATTATAAGTGTTGACTTTCTTTTAGACACGAAATTTAAGAAATCGCTCCGTTTCACGGTAGTAGATGTATTTCTTTTTGGCGCATCATTTAAGAAAGTTTATTTTAATTGAGTTAAGTAAAGGAAGAATAAAGTAGTAAATGAAAGGTAGGGAGCTAAAGAGATAATAACGTAAGAGAGTAAAGTAAGAGATAAGAAATGTGTTGACTTTTGTTAGTAAGAGAAATGACTGTACTATTATGGAACGTACCAAGACAAAATGACTCCACGACTATTGAACACATGGAGTTGTATTTATTGAGTAAAATGAATATAATAAAGTACGAGAGAGGAAAAAGATGGAGAGATAAAGAAATAATAAAGTAAAGAAGAGAGAATAAAGTAAGAGAGAGAATAAATTAAAAGAGACGAAGGTATTATTTTTTACTAAAAAAGAAAATCAATCACTTATGATGGAACAATCCAAAATGAAAAGTTGATCACTTATAACGGAATGGATGGATTATAACGTTTCAGATTTTCTTTTTAGTAGCTTTCCTACTACTCTATATCAATAATTATATTTTTCAAATAAATTACTCTATCCTTCATAACTAAGTTGGGTCATATATATTTCTTTTTGGAACGTTCCAACAAAGTTGAGCCATTTCCCTTTTCAACAAAAAATAAAATATCTAATCACTTACACCACCTACTTTACTCTTTTTTATCTCTCCTTCTTTTTCCTCTTTCATCATTATTATGTCAAAAATAATCTATTTTATTTTTTGGAAAATAAAATAAGAGATTTTATAGTATTCAATCACTCGAAAGGTGATTTGTAGTATACAAAACTTTAACAATGCCAATCAAGGGGAGAGTTATATTGCTAACTCATAACTTAATTGTTAACTACAACTAAATAATAGCCATTAGATATTCAAGGGCTTAGATCATCAATTCCTAAATGTCAATACGATCAAGAAAAAACGTCAATAAGGCCGTAGGATTAATTCCAAAAAATATCAATAGGGGTATTATTGTCAATTAACTACATGTTTAGTTATAACTAACTTTTAAAAGAAATCCCAAAACTTTAAATTCATATAACATGTATCAAATTAAAGATAATTTCATAAGGATTCCAACGATATCCAACATGCATATGTTCCAAAGTCAAAATTTGAAAAAAAATCGAAAATTTTTAATGTTTTCGTGCAGCAGAAATGTCAACATACTATATAAAATATGTCAATACAATACATGTAGAATGTCAATATAAGCAATGGGTTAACATTCTCAAAGCATTGTGTTGACATTCTCAAAGCATTGTGTTGATATTTTCGAAATACTATATTTACATTTTCATCCAAAACCCTAATTTGGAGTTTTTCTTTATCTTTTTTTATTTTATTAATAAAAACGAAAATTACACGTGACAAATTGTAGACCACACGTTTTCTAAAATCCTATAGCCTTAAATTAGTTGTAGTTAGCAATTAAATGATGAGTTAGCAATTGATCACTCCCCTGCCAATCAATGTGTGGAAGTTCTTCATTTACGGTTATCGGTTCGGTTCCGGTTTTAAGTTTTGCTAAAAGTCGGTTATCGGTTATAACCGGCCGGTTATCGGTTATAACCGATAACCATCGTTTATAACCGGTAACCAAATTAAATTCAATTTTAATTTCAATTATATGTTTATTTAATACTAGAACAAATTATAATTTACTTCAAACTTTGTCACAATGGAAGAAATTGTAATTTATATCTAAATTTTGTCTAAATCAATGTCAACAAAATCCATTTTAATTTGTGTCACTATCAATTAGAGTATTATACTTATAAATTTATATCTCAAAGTCAATAAAGTTCTTAAGAATTACTATTTTAAATATAGAATAACCCTTCACTTATTATTGGAGACAAGTTTTTAAAGTATAGAATATAGATCATGTAAAGTTTAAGTCTTTTAAAGTGCCTAAATAATTTTATTACTTTTAAATAGGAGTATAATAATAATAATAATAATAATAATAATAATAATAATAATAATAATAATAATAATAATAATAATAATAATAATAAAAGTAGATGAAAAGTTAAAAGTTAAAACCATAAATAATTTTTAATTCAATTATATTTTTAATTAATAATAACAGAAATTGTAATTTACTTTTAAACTTTGTCACAATAGAAGAATCTGTAATTTACTTCTAAATTTTGTCAAAGTCTCATATTGCATATTTACGATGTCAAAAAAATCTATTTTAATTTGTTACCTATTATTTATACTTATAAAGTTATAATATATCAAATTCAATAAAGTTTCTAAATATATTTTTAAAAATAAGATCTCTCAAAGTTAACAAGTGCTTAAGCAATACTACTATTTTAAAAATAATATAACCTTTCACTTATTATTAGAGAAAAGTTTTCAAATTTTAGATCATTTAAAGTTTAAGTCTATTAAAGAGCCTAAAAAATATATCATACATGTATTGCTTGTAAATAATAATAATAATAATAATAATAATAATAATAATAATAATAATAATAATCTGTAATTTACTTCTAAATTTTGTCTAAGTCTCATATTGCAAATTTGCAATGTCAAAAAAGTCTATTTTAATTTGAATTAATTTTTTATGGTGTAGGATAAAATTGAATGATTATGACTAAAATGCAAAAAAATATGATAACAAATTTGACGTTTTCGGTTTTACAATCATGCAGAAATGCGTAGAATTGAGAATACACAAAATCAATTAACAATCTTTGTGAGAAAATTTCAGAATTTTATATATTATAGATTGAATCATTGAATTGAATGATTGATCATTGAAGGATGGCCGTGAAATAGTTAATTCAACTTTCAGTGATAAACTAATAGTGTGATTAGGTGTAGGTTGAGTTATCTATCACAACCTTAATCATGCAAAATAAACATTTGAATAAGTTAAATCAATTCGGTTAGTTCGGTTATAACCGAGAACCGACCGGTTCTAACCGAGTCGGTTAATTAAGTAACCGAACCGATCTTCGGTTCGGTTCCGGTTAGTTTTTTGAAGGCATTTTGTTATTAACCGAACCGACCGAATAACCAGCCCTAGTCTCTCTCCATCACTCGACACCTTGGACAATATCCGAGCTTTAGATCGGATACATAGGTACAAACAAATGCTTGCAATATGGTTTAACTTTATGTTTTTTGGCGACTCTGTTAGTCTAAACGAGTGGAACTGTTAGAGTTTGTATACTAGAAATCACGTTTCGAGTGATTGAATACTGTAGAACTCTTATTTTATTTTTTAAGGAATAAAACAGATTATTTTTGTCATAATGTTGTTATGTTTTACATTTAATGGATGTTAATTGCATGTTTAAATGTATAAGTTTACTTACCAAAGTCTAAGTCTTTGTTTTAGTAGACCGGTTGTGGGCGGCGTCCACTTTAAGGTAATACGGTCAGTCCTAAACAAAGAAAAAGAAGAATTTCACAACCTAGATGGAATTAGACTATCCATCATGAAAGGTTGCAATGTCAGTCCGCATATTTCTAAGCCTTACTGAAATAAGATGACATTGGTATGGTATAGCACTGAACGGATCTAACAGCAAGACTTGTCCTTGGGCTATCTACTGAAAGGCGATGTCGTGATAAATATTTGTTTCTTAATCAATGTAGGTTAGCATTGAGCATACGGTATTGATTATGCATTACTTTGACTTATCAAATGGTGCGGGTTTTTCGTAACCCAATAATCCTGATATATTGGGTAGTGGTGATTAATATCTAGCGGTGCTAGGATTGCTATTATGTTGAATCGTGCGCGAGGTGAGTCTCGTTTGATAATGTCCTCAAGAGGAGCGCGAAACAAGGTTTTATTATTCGAAACCTAGCTAGTTGGAGTTTGATCACCCTATGGATAATAAATAAGCGTTTCATGCTAAGTCCACTCTTGGAATAAATAAGAAATTAATTAATTAAGTCCATAGCAGACATTAATTAATTAATGGGAATTTTTATCTTAAGCGCGGGAAATAAAAGTTAAAACGAAAACCCGGCTTACTTATAATTTCGGATTTGGATGAGGAGAGTTCAATATTACTTCTGTAGTGGCTGCTCGTAATATTCCAATTAAAGCTTATATTAAATTGTGGGTTCAATTTAATTAGTAAAAAGTAAATTGGATGAGCTCATATCTGAAACCTTCCATAGATCCTGTCTGGGCCCAAAAGGAACTTAATATAAATAGGAGAATAAAGGAGACAGAAAAATAACACAACTCATTTTTTTTCTCTCAAAATTTTCGTCCCCCCCTCCCCTCCCCCCCCCCCCCCCCACCACCCTAATAGGAGTTGCGCGATTTTTCCTTCTCCTCCGTGGAGTAGAATTTCTGTCTTCTTTATTTAAGTCCTAATATTCCGGTGAGATCAGCCCACACTGATATTGGAGTACAGTTCGGGAACCAGAGAGAAGATCCATGGTTTAGTATTCAATGCATTACGTGGAGAAGCTGCTAGCCATCATCAATCATTTGGAGAATTAATTAGGTATTATTTCTGCTCCGTAGAAAAATATGTTTTAGGTTTCAATATTCTTAAAGCATGATTAATTCAAGTTATGAGCATGATACATGTGAAAATTACGCGAATAGATTTTGTCTAAATAATCTGCTAAATAGATCTGATTATTATGTGATTTATTTGCTTGATTAATAATTATTAAATTATGATAATCCCACGTAAAAACCGCTTCCGCTGCCAGTTCCTTCATGAACCTGTTTCCTGGACTTTTAGGTCTAACATGAAGGACCAATGTGTGATCTCTTGTGGTATGATCCAGATGATCGTTGCCGTTGGGCCGTGGGGCTGGCTACACCATGATAGGCTCAGATTTTGCACTGTTTTAAGGCCATTATTTGATTTGTTTTGAGTGTCAAAGTTGGATTACATGTCATTTATTTTCATATTTTATTTATTTTGGTATTTTGACGTGTTTTGTGTGAAATGTGCAAAATAGAGCCTAAAAAGATAGCAAAAAGTCGAAGATGGAAATTTAGAGTATTTAAGCCAGTCAGCGGTCCGCTACATCTCAGCCAGTGACTGTTGGCCGCCATCGACCACTATCCATGTAGCAGTCCACTTCAAAAAATTAGAGCTAAAAAGACGAACATGCGCAGCAACTGCTGGATTGTGCGCAACGACCGCTCAGTTAGATTAGTAGCTATGGAATGATTGCTAGTGACCGCTGAAACAAATGCAACGACCGTTGATCAAGAGACAGAAGCTACAGAATGATTTGCAACGACCACTGAACAGTGGCCCATTGGAAAAACGCGGCGCACAAAATTTGCTCTATTTTCTCTCCAAGACTTACCATACCAGAAGAAGGATTTACCATATCAAAGGAATTTGACCCTGGAGCTATAAATACCCCCTTAAACTTCATCAAATAACCTTTTTCCAATTATTTTCCACAGCATAATATTTGAGAGTTCTTTCCACAGTTCATCAAGATCCAAGGCATTTGAAGTGCGGTTTCAAGACTACAAGATTCAACCTATGGGTTCTATTGCTTTTGTTTTAATGTTTTCTATGGTTTCCCTACAAACTATGCGTTTAGCTTATTCCATCATGTGTAACTAAACTCATAGAATTCTAGGGATGTGTTAATAACGACTTTGGTGTTTATACAGTTCCTATGTATTTAATATCCGTTTTGTTCATTACTTTGCTTCTATTCTAAGTGTTGGATAATTGCTTCATGTTTGAGTGACACATTATGATGATCTATTGACTTGGAACATAATCATGAGAAGAGGTTTGCGAGTTAGAAGAGCTTAGTTGATGCTACAATTAGCTTCCCCAAAACTGCATTGTTAATTGAGAGCGAGAATATTATGAGTCTTAGAAGCTTTTAGGAGTTACAAATCTAGGATTGACGCCCCTTGTGTCTGTAATCTACTTTGTGCTCCATGGACAATATTTACATGCCTCGTTCTAGTGAAGGATGAACTGTGCTAGGGTGTTGTAGTTGGAACTTGTATAACCATAACTGTAAAAGCACATCCTTGGAATTCCCTTATCTCATTTGGTCTATCTCTGTGTTTTATTTGCAATTGTTTACTTGATTTCATTGTTTTTACAATTTTAATTTCAAAAACCCAATAACCTTTGTTTCTCCAAATTGTAGAAAAAACTTAGTAAAAGATAGATAGTCTGTGATTGTCTTCCCTGTGTTCGATATCCGGTACTGACCTTTAGCTATACTATATATACTCTGTATACTTGCAGGTTTATTTAGCGCTAATAAAAAGTACATCAAGTTTTTGGCGCTATTGTCAGGGATAACTTTCACTTCTGTGACTGATATCTTTAAACGAACTATTTTACTACTTTGGATTTTATTTTTGTTTTTAATTTGAGTTTTAATTTGTTTCCTACAGGTCGTGCATGCGAATGCGTTTTGGGTAGAATATCTTGGAACCGATCGATCTAGATATTGAAAAGACTCGTAATAGAATTAAAAGTGACCAATGCAAGATGGGAGACAACACCCGAGAAGAAGTTGAAGCATTGCGACGACTGGTTCAACAACTGATAGATGAAAAGGCCACAAAAAATGCGGCTACGGATGAGCAGGACGGGAGGAACAGGGAGATAGTACTTGTGATGCATATGTTCAATCGTGGGAATGCAGTGACCTTTCCCAAGGGTCCTCATGTTGATGCAAACAACTTCGAGCTGCAGATGCCCTTATACAAAGGGTGGAACAATGTCCGTTTGCAGGAAGAGCCAGCGAGTACGCAAACCGCCATCTTACAAAGTTTGTGACTCAAGCTGAATGGCGTCGCCGATGACGCCACAAGGGTAAGACTCTTTCCATTCTCATTAATTGATTCCGCTAAAGAGTGATTTGAGTTCGTGCTTGTAGAGCAAGTCTCGACATGGAAGGATATAATGGCGGTCTTCTCGTATAAATACTATCCGCCGGGAGGCCATCGTAAAGCGCAAGAGTGAAAATATTCCAATTCGTGCAAGGACATGACAAACCTTTTTATGAAGTTATCGCACGTTTCAAGGGTCTCCTCCTCAAATGCCCCAACCACGGTTTCTCTGTGGACCATCAGGCATTTTTTATAATGGATTTACTGAAAAGATTGTTGCTATGTTGGATTCAGGAGCTAATGGAGGATTCCCACAAAAGAGTGGACCAGACGCCATGGCGGTCATCGAAGAGTTTGCTGCAAATATCATGGGGTGGTCAAATGAGAGACACAAGTCTAGGAGAGTAGCTGCTATTGATGAAGCCAAGGAAAGCTCCTTTGTTAAGGAGTTGATAGAACTGAGAGCCAGGGTTGACAAGATGGACACATCAAAGAGGGAAAAGTCGGTTCCACCGAAATCCATAATTGCTCTTACCCAGAATGACGTTCCTCCTTCTACTGAGGATCGGGTACGGGATACCGTCACTGGTATCGGATAATCCCCGTATGTTGCGGGGCGAGTATTGGAACAATAAATTTGACAGAAATTGGGTACGGGTATCCGGGGGTAACCCGACTTTATAAAATTTATGACAAATTAATTGGTACTCCCTCCGTCCCACTTTAGGAGTCTCGATTTATCATTTTTGGATGTCTCACTTTAGGAGTCACGGTTGGAATATTCCATAAATGATATTAGGCTCACATTCCACTAACTTTTTCCCATTAACATTTTATTATAAAACTAATATTAAAAAGTAAGTTCCACATTCTACTATCTTTTTTCACCAACTTTTCTTTACATTTCTTTAAACTCGTACCGAATTCAATCAAAACTTCTAAAATGGAACTCCTAAAATGGGACGGATGGAGTAAATGCTACGGGGAAGGATTCAAATGTTATTTATTGTACTCATCAATCATTACAGCTTGTCTCCTAAAAAATATATAAGCATATTAATCGAATAAATTTAATCTTGTCCAGAATTTTAGGGTCAATTTATATTTTTCAGAAATGGATAATACTTACAAAATTAGAATGGGAAATTGTTGAGTTGACAATTTGTGAGTGGACACCTGTACATCGTTTCGTCTTCCATTTCAGTAGGCAAATCAGAGAGAGGCCTTGAGTTGATAAAATCAAACCCCCAACCGCCAAATTCCGGCTGAATTGGGTTCAATCCGATCATCACAAGGCATGTCTTCTCATGAGAGAGCGGTGCGGTGGCTATTGTCCTTTATTCTCGTCGGGTTAGGGTTTCGGATTCAATTCGGGACCGCACTGAAGGTCCCTGTTCGATTCACTGACGTGCTCCCCGTGCTGCCGCGTCAGGTCTCCTGGCCTGTGCTCAACAACATCCACAGCGCCGTCGACTTGCTTCCGCAGTATATCGGCTCCTTGGCGCCCGAAAACGGCACGATTAACTGGAACGGCTCCTGTTTCTTCGACAATCAAGCCAGGATCGAGCTCACCGGCACCGGCGATAGGGGAATTGGCGGCGGCGTCATCCACCTCTCGGTCCGTGATTGCTCACATACATATTTTGGTTGCTGTTATTATGTGTATTGAACGTTTACCTACACTTTGCATATTGTCTTTACCCTGCTTATTGATTTTCAAAAACATAAATTTGCTGGATATTTGATTCTGTTAGATGATAGATTTTCATATTAAGTAATAGTAGTAATCCCTTCGTTCCCTCATAGTTGAGCTGAAGCTTTTCAGCATTAAGTTTAAGAAATTGATATTTAGTATGTTAAGTACATAGATAAAAAAGTTATACAGAGGACAAAATAGAGAGAATAGAGTAGAAAGTGAGCATAGTGAAGAGAATAAAGTAAGTGTGAAAAAAAGTGTTTATTAATAGTACTCCCTCCACCCTAACTTATTGAGGCATTTCTTTATGGCACATGTTTTAAGAAAGTGGAGAGAATAAAGTAAGATAGATAAAAAGTAGAGGGGAAAAAAGTAAGAGAGAAAGTACCAAAAAATGAAATGACTCACTTAGCTTGGGACATCCAAAAAGCAATGTGAATCACTTAACAAGGGACAAAGGGAGTACTATATACGGAAATGACTCAACTACGAGGAACTTCCCAAAATGGAATTATGACTCGACTATGAGGGAACGGAGGGAGTAATAGCTTCACACTATGTGCATCACACTTTATTGTTTTTCATGTGCTGATTATAGTCTTATTCTTGTAATTGTGTTTGTGCTTATTCTTATCCATTGGAGTGAAATGTTAAACTGAACGCCACCAATCTTTCAGACTGCCGCTGCCCATAGCTGGTCGTGCATGGATTTGTATGTATTTGCAACTCCTTATAGCTGTCCTTCATAATGGTTGATTTCTTTATAAGGAACAAGTTGACAATTTGAGCATCCTGAGCAGGTAAAGCAGCATGGGATCTCTGTTTTTCTTATGCCATCCGGAATGCTTGGGACTTTCCTTTCGTTGGTTGATATCCTGCCGCTATTTTCAAACACTGGATGGGGTCAGAGTGCTAATCTAGCTTTCCTGGAAAAACACATGGGTGCATCATTTGAAAAACGCCATCAACCATGGCGTACTACCATCAAGCCAATAGATGTGCATTCTGGTGACTTCTTAGCTGTTTCAAAGATCCGTGGACGCTGGGGTGGATTTGAGACACTGGAAAAGTGGGTCACTGGTGCATTTGCTGGACATACAGCTGTATGCTTGAAGGACGAAATGGGTAATCTTTGGGTTGGTGAATCCGGACATGAAAATGAAAAGGTATGTGTCTAATATATCCTTGTGGATTCTATTTTCTCTTGCGTATGGTTCTTGTTTTATGATGCTCATGAAGACGAATTTAGACTAGGCAGACCTGTTTCCTTTTCAACCCTCGACTGTCAGATTATTCTTGAAAGTATTTAAACTTTATGTGTCATGTTCTCTGATTGAGTACTAATTCAATGGGAATTGACTTCTGGTTTTGACCTTGTGGATCAAGCAAGTGAGAATTTTCTGTATTTTACTTTTGTTTGGTAAGAGCTTGGGATATTGCTTGGAGCAAGGTTCCTGCTGAGAAATCCTACGAAGCTGTAAAATCATAGAATTGGCATATTGATGTGGTAAGCTGACTTGTCCAGGGTGAAGAAATTATTGCTGTAATTCCTTGGGATGAATGGTGGAATATGGCACTCAAGGATAGTTCTAATCCACAAATTGCGCTGTTACCCCTACATCCCGAAGTACGTGCTAAGTTTAACAACACTGCAGCCTGGGAGTATGCTCGGCAGATGTCAGGCAAGCCATATGGTTATCACAACATGATCTTTAGTTGGATTGACACTGTAGCTGATAATTACCCTCCACCACTAGATGCTCACTTGGTATGTATCTCTGTTTGGACTAAGATGGGCAGAGCTTTATTCTCACCCATGAATTTTATGACATACAATTACTCTACGCTGTTTAGTTCATGCATGCCCTAAGTTTAAATCAATAGTTTGTACATAAGATGGATTGACTGAGCACAAGATTATCTACAGGTCATTTCTGTCATGTCTATGTGGACTAGAATGCAGCCAGCATATGCTGCAAACATGTGGAATGAAGCTCTTAACATGCGGCTTGGGACAAAGGTGAAGTATTTTGTCATTATTGCAGAATTAGTGGGGTCTTGAGGGATAAAATTGAGTTCATAGACTATAATTAAACTACAATTGTATTGTTTTTACCGTTGTTAAGAAAATGGGCTGCATCCTGATTTAGCTACATGTGGTGGATTCCTCTCGATATTGATTGTTTATTTCCCTGTAGGATCTTGGCCTGCATGAAATTCTAGCTGAGACAGAAAAGCGAGGCATAACTTTCGATCAGTTACTAACTATCCCAGAACAGGATGAATGGGTTTACAGTGATGGTAAGTCTACAACGTGTGTGGCCTTTATTCTGGCTATGTATAAAGCGGCTGGAGTATTTGGTCCAGTATCCAATTCCATCCAAGTAACCGAGTTCACAGTGAGTATCTATACTTTGGACCTCACAGATGATTGATTCACGCACCGTTGTCTGCTTACATTGGCTTGTTTTGGTGGTGTCAGATCAGAGATGCTTACATGCTCAAAATATTTGAGAACAACGCAACAAGATTTCCACATTGGTGTAACAATGAAGTGGACCAGCTGCCGTTCTGCCAGATCTTGGGTGAGTATAAAATGGAGCTTCCACTCTACAACACTCTGGAGGCATATGCCCAGATGAACGAGCGCTGCCCGTCTCTACCCCCAACTTATGAGAGGCCTCTTCAGTGTTGAATACCATTGATTTTATGCAAGAATATTCATCCTCCGCAACTCCAGGCTTGTAATGTGTAGTATCATCTTGGCTTAAAAACACATTGTGCTTTCAATTTTCGTTTATCAAAGTGTAGATATTGGCGGGGAATGCTCAATGAAGAGTCTCCCTATTAGGAGTATTACACTCTGATAACAATTTTATGCATGCAGATTAATTCTATAGATCTAGAACACATTTAATAGCATGTAAATTAATTGAATCCTAAACGTGCAGCTATGAATTCAAAATTCAGAGATTAGTTTTGGATCTCCGAGCTAAGTCAAGATGATGATATGTTACACTCCCTTGATTTCTATGTGTAGTGTCTTTAGATTTTACGTATGATCTTTTCCATAATACAAATTTAAAATACTTCAGTGAGAGAAGAGAAAGCTTCTAACTATAGTAAGAAAATTTCCTACTACCACTGTGTAGGAGTGAGGGTCGAAAATTCCATTCTAGTGGAAAGTTAATTGTGCTTAGAATACATCTGTTGTCTTACTTCTCTTCAATTTATTTGCAAGTTAATTGTGCGGAGAATACAACTGTTGTCTTCCTCCTCTTCAATTGCAAAATTAGATCTTTCAAAATCTTCCACATTGAATATTTTATTATTCCATCCGTTTGACTCTAAATGACACATTTTCCTTTTTGAGATGTCTCGCTCTAAATAACAGATTTCTAAATATGGAAACATCACTCTCTCTACTTTTTCTCTCTCTTACTTTATTCTCTCCACATTACTCACAAAACAACACCTCATCAAATCTGGTGCCGAATTAGATATGCTCCAGTTAGAGTGGGACGGAGTGAGTATAATTCTAGTTATTTTAATACTCACCCTGTCTTAACCTAAGTGATACATTTTCTTTTTTTTTTTCAGGGATTTTGTGGAAATGATACTCCCCCGTCTCACTTTAGGAGACCTATTTAAGTTCGACATGAGTGTTAAGAAATGTAAAAGAAAGTTGGTTAAAAAAGATAATGGAATGTGAGTTCTAATTTTATATACTAGTTTTATAATAAAATGTGAGTGGAAAAAGGTTAGTAGAATGTAGGGCATATTATCATTTATGGAATATTCTAACCGTGACTTCTAAAGTGGACATCCAAAAACAGTAAACTGAGACTGCCAAAATGACACATTTTCCTTTTTGAGATGTCTCGCTCTAAATGACACATTTCTAAATATGGAAACATCGCTCTCTCTACTTTTTCTCTCTCTTACTTTATTCTCTCCACATTACTCACAAAACAATACCACATCAAATCTGGTGCCGAATTAGATATGCTCCAGTTAGAGTGGGGGACAGAGTGAGTATAATTCTAGTTATTTTAATACTCACCCTGTCTTAACCTAAGTGATACATTTTTTTTTTTCCAGGGATTTTGTGGAAATGATACTCCCCCGTCTCACTTTAGGAGTCCTATTTAAGTTCGACATGAATGTTAAGAAATGTAAAGGAAAGTTGGTTAAAAAAGATAATGGAATGTGAGTTCTAATTTTATATACTAGCTTTATAATAAAATGTGAGTGGAAAAAGGTTAGTAGAATGTAGGGCATATTATCATTTATGGAATATTCTAACCGTGACTTCTAAAGTGGACATCCAAAAACAGTAAACTGAGACTGCCAAAATGGGACGGAAGGAGTAATAAATAGTTAACGTAGAAGAAAAGTAAAGTAAGAATAATGTGTCTTAAGCGAGATATTTCATTTTCGCACGTAAATACTCCCTCCGTCCCAACTAAGTTGAGTCATATTCCTTTTTGGAATGTTCGAACTAAGTTGAGTCATTTCCTTTTCTTGATAAAAAACAAAACTGTTGGAAAGAAATCACACGAGATCAGGAGCGTAATATATGTGATTTATATGGAATCAAGTCACACCATAAATAGAATGCAAATAAATCTAAATTAGGTTTACCATGTATAGAGATAGCCCAGTCTATATAAACTCTATAATCCTTGTACATTTTTTAGTGAATAAGAATGAATCATTCTACATATTTCTAACATGGCCTCAGAGCAGTAACGATCCTGGCTCAGAAAAATTTCATCATAGTCAACATATACCAATACCCGACCCGTTTTTAGCCAAAATCAAGTCCAGAAAAACCAATCCTACACCGAAAACATATCAGACACGGAGGAAGATACAAAACCCAAGATACAAAACCCAATCAGGAATAGACGAAAAGCTTAAGGAACAACAAGAGCATCACCATAGCATTCAAATTGAATTGGAAGAACTACCCTATATGGTCGAGACTGATCAAGGTGAAGATCGGAGGCCGAGGGGCGTACTCCTACATAAAAATCGACCCCCCCAGAACCAGGGAGCAAAGGGTTCGATGAATTGGAAGAGAACAACCTAGTGGTGTTCTCGTGGATCGTCGACAACATCGAGAACGACATCATCTCAGACTTTGCCCACAACCAAACATCGAAGGCGTTGTGGGACAACCTCGCCGTGACCTTTGAGAGCAAGGCGGACAAATATCTCATCTACGATCAAGAAGAAAAAGTAATTGCAATTAGACAGGGAAATCTCGACTTGGAGACATATTACCGGAAACTCCACGGGTTATGGGTGGATATTGATCGCTGCCACAAGCAACCTGTGACTTAATGCGACAAGGGAGTCGGTCAGTACAGGGTGCATTCGAGCGACAAGAGGCTGATCAAGTTCCTAACGGGACTGAATCAGGAGTACGACTCAATCCGACGAGAAATCTTGAAGGAGGTTCCATACCCATCAGTAGCGGCAGCCTACCGATGGGTGAAGACGGAGGCGGCTCGACGTCAAATCATGCCACTGACATCCGCTGCACCCACCGTTGACACCGACGGCGGTAACACAGATTCATCACTTAGGGAGATCGGTCACGGGTTCGCCGCACAGAGCAATCGTCAGCCGCACCGGAACGGACCTCCGTCACGCCCCGCCGCCACCAGCCGACGGGAAAACCGCCCCGACACATCAAAATTGTGGTGTTCCCACTGTGGGAAACAAAAATACACATGGTACACTTGCTTTAAACAATTGGGGTGTCCGGAATGGTGGGAGGAGCGATAGAAGACGAGGACCACACAGGCTCAGGAAAAATTCGCCGTCGCAGGAGGCGGCGACTAACAACCGCGACGAGCAAAAATCGGAAACCCAAGGGAAACGTTCAGTGTCGTATCGGGAAACCGCCAGGACGATCAATCTAGCGGCAGCAACATACGGGGTGCCGGAAACCTAGCCGAGCGGACAGAGACAGGAGGGGCGGCACCAATTCTAGGAGGTAAAGGGTTTGGTTTTAAGCCAAACCCTAGAAAGTCTAAAGTATTGCAAATATACCCCCACCAGATTGATGATTTCGAAAATAAACCCCATGCCTTGATTAAATGCACCCCTGACTCTCTGAAATATGAAATTGACCCCACTTATGTGTCTGAAAATTCTTTTGCACCCCTGTACAATATTTTCATGTCCAAAATATATCTGAAACACATATGAGAGGATGGATATTTGATTGTGGTGCGACTGATACTATGTCTCCAGAAAAGAATGATTTTGTTGATTTTTATGAGGAAGTCACTAAGACATATATTCGGACTGCTAATGGGGAATTAATTACTGTTGTGGGTTCCGGGACTATTGAGATATCCCCTACACTCCGCCATAAGAATTGTTTATATGTTCCTACATTATCTCATGTTTCAGGAATTTGAAATGATCCTCTTACTAAAAAGGTAGCTAAAGAAGAACTTGTTTTAGGAATTTGAAATGAAGACTTGGGTCTTTTGAAGTACTTTCTGGGAATAGAAGTCTGACGGTCGAAGAAGGGGATATTTATAAATCAGAGGAAATATGTATTGGACTTGCTAGCTGAGATTGGGATGCTAGACTGCAAGCCAGCAAACACTATGGATTACAGATGAGGGAAGGAGCCAAACCGACAGATAGAGGAAGATATCAGAGACTAATTGAGAAGCTGATCTACCTTTCCCACACAAGGCCAGAAATTGCTTATGCTATAGGAGTGGTGAGTCAGTTTATGCATGCACCTCAAGAAGAATATAAAGGAGACATATTTGAGAAATACAATCGTGTAAACTGGGCAGGGGCTCATATTTGAGAAACACAATCACGTGGAGATACATGGATTTACTGATGCCGACTGGGCAGGGAAACCGAACGACAGGAAGTCAACCGCGGGATATCTTACCTTTGTTGGAGGTAACCTTGTGACATGGAGAAGCAAGAAACAGAAAGTGGTGGCACTCTCTAGTGCAGAGGCAGAATTTCGAGGAATTAGAAGTGGGTTGACAGAGATATTATGGCTAAGGAAACTCACGACAGAGTTAGATCTTTACCCAGTCCAATCGTGTGGACTCTTCTGTGAAAACAAGGTGGCAATCAGCATCTCGGAAAACCCGGTATAGCATGATCGAACCAAACATGTGGAAGTGGATAGGCACTTCATTAAGGAGAACATCGAAGCAAAGATAGTTGAAATGCCATATGTCAAGTCCGAAGACCAACTGGCTGACATTCTGACGAAGGCGGTGAACTCAAAGTCGTTTCAAGAAGTACTAGGCAAGTTGAGTATCGGGAACCCCGTTACTTAACTTGAGGGGGAGTGTTGGAAAGAAATCACACGAGATCAGGAGTGTAATATATGTGATTGATATGGAATCAAGTCATACCATAGATAAAATGATTGACCATCCTGGCGGTTTCCCGATACGACACTGAACGTTTCCCTTGGGTTTCCGGTTTTTGCTCGTTGCGGTTGTTCGTCGTCGCCTCCTCCGACGGTGAATTTTCCTATTTTATTCCTCTCTCCTACTTTTCAATACAATTTCTTAATCATCGTGCCCAACAATATTAACTCAACTTAGTTGGTAAAGAGAGAGTAGTTAAAATGGAGAGAAAGTAAAATAAGGGTGAGTTCATTTTAATTGATATGGAAAGCCTAGAATATAATCTTGATGAGATTAGTTACTATTTAACCTAGTAACTTTTGGCAATTACTGTTGTTCAACATCCAATAATTAGACCCGAAAATAGAATAATCTGCCTTATTTTGTCATTTAATTGAAAGGGTATAAATAGTGTTCTGCCTAAAATGCCCTCGTCCCAAAAAATTTCACATCCCGCCACCTCCAAATTTTTTACTTCATTTTGGGATCAAATAAAGTATATAGGGTAAATGGGCATGAGCAAATGAGGTATACGTGTCTCATTTCTTGGCACAACTCACAATGCAAGAATGGAAAACCACCTAAAGATCGAGAATAGAAATAATGGTATTCGTGGCTCAAACAGTGCGGGCCCAGATCTATTCCAGGGCTGACTTGAAAACATATAAGTAACATGAACAAAGTTTGAAGCCAAGAAATACACTATTTCCTGCCCATTTATAGCTACTTGAACATGCCCCAAGAGATAAAATAATATAGAAGAGATTTTCTTATACATTATTCATTCTCATACTTTGCTATCTCTTCACTTTAACTATTTAATTTTTCCTTTGTCCCATTGAAGATGACACTTTCCTTTTTAGTTTGTCTCACTCAAGATGACTCATTATTAAAAATGGAAACACCTTTATTTCTACTTTGTTTTCTCTATATTACTTTATTTTCATCCAAGGAAAAGGCCATCTTCCTTAGGACGGAAGGAGTATTATTTTTTCAAAACATGTGCAAAAATGAAATGTCTTGCTTAGAATGGGACGCAGGTAGTATCATTTTCACAAAACATTTGCAAAAAGGAAATGTGTCACCTAGGCTGGGACGAACGAAGTATTCAGAAAAGAAAGGAATAAAAAATTGGAAATAAGCGCCCAAAGTTGTAGATGGACGTTTTACTACTCAAATTAGAGCAAAATATAAGTGTCAAACTTAAAAGTGTTCCATTTGCATAAGATGCATAAGGACTGAATTACAAAAGTAATGGTACTAGTATTATGTAACACCCCGACCTTTTCTACATTTTTATTTATTTGAAAAGACGTTGTTTGTGCATTTGAAAGTTTTTCGCCTTTGTTTCTTTGGTCGAAAGAAGGATTCTACATTTTTGGGCCAAAGCAATTATTGTTTTTGCAAGTACAATTCTTTTAATTTAAAAAGCCATTTGTTACAAGCCCAAAATATCTTTTATTTCTTTATCGTTGAGTCCAATTTTGTGTCCACAGCCCAAATGATATCAATCTACTAGCACCACGTTCTTCCCCCACAAATATCCGTTACTGAGAAAAAGAGAATATAATATCATAAATCTCAGCCAAATCCCAACAGCATACACACCACTTTCAATTAGTTCTACCAATTCCACATTCACCACTTCCAATCAACTCTTTTTATTTCACCAAATTCAAGCTTCCAACCGAGAGTAAGAAGAGAGGAGAGTCCCAACGAGATGGAAGGGATAATGAATTAGAGAATAGCAGTGGTGGAGCAAGGGATGACGATGTGACAGAAATTGAGGCGCAAGGAATGGAGAGTAACGGCGGTTTAGGACCGCGACTTCGATGATGTGACGGGCCGAACAGCGGTGGACATCAGCTGTGATGCTGGAGAATTACACTGAGGCAGTGATACTTTTTGTAAAATGTTTTCGACAAGAGTCCACTGAGTGTAGGCCTACCCAAGGTTTACCGAACCGGCGGTTAAACCGAAACTGTAACCGCCGGTTACGGTTCTGAACCGAAACCGTGATAATTTACCCGAACCGAAACCGTCGATTTTTGAACCGTGGTTCGGTTCAGGTTCAAAAATTTGCGGACTGAAACCGTGCCGCAACCGTCGGTTCCGGACGGTTCCAAACCGGAATCGCAAAAAACCGCCGAAAAATCGTGAAATCAAACCAGAACCGCAAAAAACCGACGGTTCGGAACAGTGAAAAACCGTAAAAAACCGTCGAAAAAACGCCGGTTCGGAACTGAAACAGAAACCGAAACCGGCGATTTTGGAACCGGAACCGTAACCGCGAAACACCCTCGCGGTTCGGTTCCGGTTCAACAATATCCAAAACCGGAACCGGCGGTTCCGAACCGTAACAGCCGGTTCCTGAACCGTGGGCACCCCTAACTGAGTGCATCAAGTATTTACCCTTGCATATGTTTTAAAAATGTGCGGGTTGAGTTGTGACGAGCGTGGTGGGTGTTGAGCATAAAAGTGAAGAAGATAGTAAATAAAGAATTCTGAATATATTAAGTCTTCATACATAATATTATTCTTCTCTCAAATGCTTCTGCTAAATATTACTCCATCCGTCTCATAGTAGATGGTACACTTGGTAAGTGGCACATGATTTTAGGAGATGTTGTTTTGTGTGTTGAGTGAAGAGAGAAAATATTATATTTATATTAATGTGAGAGGAAACCTTTTCCAAAAAAGAAATATTGACATCTTTTGTGGAACAAACTTAAAGGAAAGTGTGCCAAATATTATGGGATGGAGGGATTATTTCTTTTAGAGTTGTTGATTGTTGAGATAATACTATGATTTATTCGAACTATTCCCATTTATTTCGAGCTATGTTCGAGTTGTATTGTTTTTACGCTTTCTTCCAACTCTATCTGTCCTGCATACGACAGTGAGTTTATTGTTAATTTCTACGCCTGCAAATAATGTAATCTACGCACATGATAAGCTTTTGAATAATAATCAAAATATTTACCCCCTTACTGAGTTAGGTCTGTAAGCTTGTAATTTAAGTAACAAACTAGGTAATCTCTTTTATATTATTCAAACCTAAATGTATACATATATAAAAGGGGAGTTTTGGGGATATTTATGAAATTGCAAATGAAAGTTTTGAGGGTATTTATGGAATCACAATTTTTGACTCTAGAATGAAATTCTCATATAAATTAATTAGCATCTGCCATATGAAAATGTGCTATAATTTCTTATATTCTTTGATGATTAAATTATATAAAGTAATTCTTCAGTTAACATTATAAATCCAATTAGACCTTTCCCCTACGCAATTAATTTGATGTAATAGAGTAAATAGCATAAAATAGAACAGAACACCTTTTATGGTTTCTTATTTTATTTAATTAAAATTATAAAATTAAATTGGGCCCTTCGTCTACACAATTAATTTGGTGTAGTTAATGGCATACGTTAGTGATAGGAAACATTAAGAAGAATTTGTTTATAACAATAGAATAAACGTTAAGAAGAATTTGGTGTAGTTAATGGCATACGTTAGAGATAGGAAACATTAAGAAGAATTTGGTGTAGTTAATGGAATACATTAGAGTAAATAGCATAAAAAACAATTTGTTTATAACGTTTTTTAGACTCATCATTCTATAATATTCAATACTCCTAATTAACAAAAGAATTTTAAGTGTCAAAAAAATTTAGACAGGAATAAGAAGAGACTAATAAGCTTATAAAACAAGTACAAGCGAATCTCTATAAATACCAACAAAATCAATGCATATTTTACACTCTTTGAACTCTCATCTCTTTGTGAAGGCTGCAAGTTTAGACTCGGCTAAAGAGTGTAATGAGTGTGCAACTCTAAAAAAGGCACAACCCATCGTCGGTCACGAGTGCGAAGCAAGTGAGGATCGCCATCAACACTCATTTTTATGTTGAAAATAGTTCAAGTGGTGTTGCAAAACGCATCCCATATCGTCCCTTTAAGGTGGTTGAACTTTAGCAAACGCAAAATATTCTCATATTATGAAAATTGCGTTTTCATTTTATTAGTGTATTTTGTGATAGAGAAAGTGAGCGAAATACATGTTTTGAATGGAAGATGAGTGGAGGAAGGCTCTGCAAATAAGATGAAGAAATTTCATCCGGGGAAGAAGCCATATTTAAAGATACATTACCAATATGAACATTCAAGCTAATATTTTGTTATATTTTCGAACATATTCAAGAAATCAACTTATGTAATTGAGCTTAATTAGTGATACAAACCTTATTATAATTAACTTTTAGAAATAATTATAAATTAATTCAATATATATGTCCTAATGAATATTCAAATCTTACTAAAATTAAATTACGATTAATTTGGAATCATATACTCCAACTCCATTAACCACACCATCCCATTAATAATAAACCTAAAATTTTAACAATAAACGTTCAGATAATTACTGTTTTTATCTCTCTATAAACGTATAATATATTACTCCACACAAAATGTACTTACTATTTTCTTTTTTACTTTTTTTCACAGCTATTGTAAATTTTTAATTGTGTTTTTTCCATTTAAGTGGGACACATGACCGGCCGCACGTAATTGAACATATATAATTGTGATAAAGATTTTATAATGGAGTAATTACTTTCTAAAATTATGAATTAATTCAATAATTATATCCATATGAATGTTCGAATTTTATTATAGTTAAAAATTGATAATTTTTTTAATTTATAGGTTTGGTATTAAATTTTCGAATATGTCAAGAGGAATTAACTTATGCAATTGAGCATAATTATAAACATTACTACAATTAACTTTTAGAATTAATTGTTAATTAGCTCCATAAATATATCCAAATGAATATTCAAATTAATCTTACTACTATCAATATTGAACTTTTAGGTTTGGTATTTCAAAATCATACTATAATTAAAATTCTAATTTTATAAAATGTAATATGTTGAGATATTTTTAGTTTTGATCATAATATTTCTTAAATTATTTTTATATTAATTTAATATTGTAATGGTTAATTGGATTTTCTATTTTATAGAAGACGTGCATGTATCTATGTTATTTAAAAAGAATTTTAATTATATTCGTTTATTCTATAAATGGGGAGTTTTGGAATTTTTTCATAACTATTTTATGAAAAGGGTGTAAACACAATAAATTTTTTTTTATTAAATTGATTAATTGGTTACAATCATGATCATATATATAATTGGACTGTTCTATATGGTGATAGGAATTTATGATGAGAATTTATTCCTATGCAGCCGTCATTAGAAATTTCCTTCGTCTTCCTCAGAATTTTTAAAAGTGTTTGTCGGTTATGGTCAATTAGAATTAATGTAGCAATAATTATGACATGCCCAAATTGCAATATATATACGCCAATATTACACAAAAACTTGCATCATTTATTACACTACGTGATTACACGAATACTTTCTTTATATTTTTGCCTATAAATATGTTTTTGCTATTTTCTTATTCACAACTTCATTAGCTTCTATTAAATTATTGGATTTTTCTCCAACAAGAAAAAATATTTTCAATATGGAATTCGCATTCCTTAATGAGCAGCCTAACAATACTGCGTCGGCCATCAAAGTGAGGTGTGTATGTGTTTTTGAGATGAAGGTGAAATGAAACTATCCGTTTTAAATCCTATTTGGAGGATCATTCTTTGTTTGACTGATGTTAGTTTATATTTAAATTTTTTTTTAACAAGTCTAGCTTCAACAAAACACTACTTTGGCTCCAATAAATAATACCATTGGGTGAATAGATGCTTGGATGAATGCAAGCAAGATTTTTTTTTTGTTTACCGTTCACATAGCCCTATTGTAAAACACTTTCTTGATATGAGCATATAAACAGATTTACCGGCAAGATTCAGGTAAAAAAACCTTCACTATCAGTAAGGATTATCAAGTAGGCCGACCCAGTGTAAGATATCGAATACAGATCTAAAATCCCCAAAATAGAATAAGTGATCAACAAAGTAAAATTGAACTAGGACAGATGGAGCATTTTATTGATATTTTTTGCTCATTTGTTGGTCATGATGGGTATATTTTTGAAGTTAAGGGTTTAGGATTTAGGTTTCAAGGTTTGGGTTTTTAGTGTATAGGGTCACTATATTTAGGGGTTATCTCATACTCCTTCCGTCCCCAAAAAATATGCACTTTGGGTTCGACACGAGTTTTAATGCAAAATTGATAAAGTAAGAGAGAGGTAGAGAGAAAAAGTAATTAAACTATTGTTGGAGAGTGAGTCTAACCTCATTAAAGTGAAAAGAGTTTCTTAAATTGGAAAGTTGGAAAGTGCATATTCTTGTGGGACGAAGGGAGTATCATTTAACAATAAAATATTGTATATGTGATTAATTATTTCACAGTACTATATATTATTGACCTATATTTATTATATATGATACATTTTTGTTTACTATTTTCATATAATGATACTCTCTCTAATTTTATTTAATTAATTTATAATCTAAATAAACAATATTTTGAAATTATTTTGATCCATGCATAGCACGGGAGTAATACTAGTTTTGATATAATCTAAGACTAAGTTGACTCTTTATTCTAAAATGCAGAATTCTGAAATCGAGATATTGATGGGGCAAAAGGAGTCACTGGAAACCCAATCACATGATACTTACACTAACTATATAAAGCTTCAAGATATCCATAAAGATGATGAGAAGCTCTTGAATATGCTTGAATCAAAGGCCTCATCAACATATACACTGTGTGATAAGCTCATGGGAACCTTGCAGCAGTCGGAGGCTCAACTTAAGCAAGGTATGTGTTCTTTACATCATGGAATACATTTGGTTAGCTTTTTTGTTGATAGTAAGACTTCAACAGCTGAAAAAGATGGGATTATGTTACAAGACATAGTGTCAGCTGATGTTGTTGTCACCAAGTTATCTGAGAATGTGCACTTGATGTTGGACTATCGTGATGATACAATTAGAACTCATGAGTGACATAATATGTTATTTTAATTCTATATCTTTATTCATTTTTGTCATCTAGTTATTGCCTTTGTTGTTATTTTGTCATCTAGTTATTGTCTTTGTATGCTCCCCCCGTCCACCAAATGTTGTCCACTTTTGTCATTTTGGTCCGTCCATAAAATATTGTCCACTTTGTCTAGTTAGGGGCGGAGCCTAGATAAATAGTAATGTAAAAGCAAGAATAATGTAAATCAATCAAATATCTTTTTGTGCAAGAAATGTCTCAAACTTAAGCAATTTTTTTCACCGCATGATATGAATACATAGGGGAATCACATTCTATTATCAAATCAATATATAAAAGTGGAGTTCACTTTCCACTAACTCATTTCCCCAATTTTATTCATAATGTCAAACAATTTCTTAAAATCACTGGAGGGAGTGTAACAATACTACTCCCAACGTCCACCAAATGTTGTCAACTTTTGTCATTTTAGTCCATCCACAAAATAGTGTCCACTTTCCTCGGTTTGGGTCGGAGCTTGGATAAATAGTAAAGTAAAATCAAGAATAATGTAAATCAATTGAATATCTTTATATGCAAGAATTGTCACATACTTAAATAATTTATTTCACAAATGATGTACATCGTAAGATCATGATTTCTAAATGTATTCATGTCATTTGTAGGGCTCCTGTACTTGAGAAATGTGCATCTGTATTATTTAAGCAATATTTAAGCAATAAGAATAAAGTTAATCTTATTTAAAATAAATATTAAATAAGAAAAAATTACATCAGTCTTATGTTCAATGTAGTATGGCTCCTGTATTTGAGAATTGTGCATTTTTCTTTGTATTTATAATATATAGTAAATATTTGTTAGTGTTTCTGTCAGCAAAGAACTCAACTTGAACTCAACTTGAAATCCACTATAACTCAACTTGAAATTCACTATCAACTCAATTTGATGCTAAGTCAGCAAAGAACTCAAAAGAAATATGTCATCCACAAATTACAGTGATATATATAATATATTGAAAGTATTGTTGCATATGTGACTGAAGATGTACAAGTTTTCCACCTTTATAAGTGTAATCCTTTTTCCAGCAAGAGTGAAGCCACTACTTTGGTTATAATATTTCACAACATATCACCTTTATTATATTGCAGACCAAATAAAAGAAATGATACTAAGCTTTTTAACTTGAGACATGTCAATTTAAATATTGTTGTTGTCATCATAATTGTTTGTAATTATGTAAGGCATTACGAAAATCAATTTAGTACTAAAATTAATGACAATTTTCAGTTTGTATACCATTATATCTTGGTTTATAGCTGTAAATTCCTATCTACTCGCTTAAATTCAGATGTCTCCTAAAATACCCAATTTTAGACTAATTATATATTCCACTTTATATTATTAGAGGTCAATCAATCTATTTGACTTATCTGATTATATTATGAAGTCTTGTGGTTAGTTCTTTTTGTTTCCCTTTGCAAAGTACTTGAATTGTTGAATGTTTATCTCTCTTCTTGATTCTTAATGAAAACGAGAATGAAATAGTTTACCAAATTTGTTGTCTCATAGATATGAACTTATATTTATAAATCTGGTCTCCAAAAATAGATGTTCCTGAAATTTTGTTAGTTTCAAATAGATATTAACATATTCCATTTTTTGAGTTGATTTTTGTCTATTTACACATGCTTTACTTACTGAGTTCGAATCTATGGTTAAGAAAAAAATCTTTACCTTTGTGAAAGATTATTCTTGAAGCCACAAATCTTGTGCTTTTTCCACTTTTTTCCCTTTCAATTATAAGAGTTACATAAATAAACAAAATAGAGTTGCACATCCTACAACACCAAGAATTAAGATCGTTAAATGATCAATTTTTGAAGCACTCTAACATTCTATAGTCACATCTTAGTTTCCTCAATCCCAACCAAAAAAAAATCAAAAAATTAAATACTCAATTAATTACCCAAATCCAATCAAATGGAAGTCCAATAATTAGAAACCAAAGTATAAAACGAAAATAGAGAAATTAAAAAAAGGCACATTGCCACTGGCCAAACCAACTCTTGTGCATTCTTTTGCTAAATGCAGGAGCCAACAGGAGCCTATGCATTAATGTCATCTGTACAGGAGCCATAGAAATTTAGTGTTTAATTTTAATAAGATTAACTTTATTCTTTTTTTTCTAATTTTTTTTTCCAAAAATTTTGTAATTTTTATAAAATATTTGTTAGTATTTATTTTTTATTACTAAGATCATAATAATCACTATTTTTGTTGCGTAGGTGTTGTTGGTGGTTCCGTTGAGAGTTCTGAAATTATTTTGTTAATAATGAACAGAATGCACTTAATATGAACGAGAGTACTTTAAATATGTCGGCTTTGAATAAAGATGAAGGTATTTGTTATTCTTCTTTTGTTGAAAATAGAATTAATTTTATACATGTAGTAATTATTTTTTTTAAGAAATTGCACTATTTCTCGATATACCGTGATTATTTTATGAAATTATTACATTTTTATATATTTTTAAAATTTTGATTGAACCAAATAAAGTTTGTGTTAATGTAATAAAAATATATTTATTTATTATCATTTTTTAAGTTTATGATAATTTATATATTAAGTACATATTAGTGCAATTAAAATGATTTTAGTCAATTGTTGCTATTAAATGGTAGTATTCATTTAGTAATAGTAATTCAACAAAATTTGTTAGTGAATGGATAGCATGGATTTAAAATAACTTTTAATTATCCAGAATTATTACTTTTGTCGAATTATTTAGAATTTTTGTTGAATTAACAATTTAAAATACTCCCTCAACAACACTGCTATTACCTAATGTCCAGCCGCCTCACTCACGCATGAAGAAGAAAAGCTGTCGAATTCGATTCCCTTTCCACCCGAAATCAAAGTCTCGACTAAGGTAATTGATCCTCACATCTGTTCTTTCCATGACTGCGTGTATTGTTGTTATTTATCAAATTGTTTTCTCTACAAATCTCCACACAAGTTACATGCCCATTTCAAGTGCAAAGATGGGTTATGGAGTATGATTGGAGATGCCCTTAGCCGATTATTTTTAAAATAGAGTGTTTATTCATAAACTTTAATCCTCCCCAACTACGATCAACCGTGTTTTCTATCCTTAGAAAATGCAGGTCAGATATATTAATACTTATAAAAACTGATACGAGTATATTTTTTAAAAATCAGAGAAAAGTAATACTCCATCCGTCTCATTAGAAATGCAACGTTTTCCTTTTTGGGTTGTCCCACTAAAAATGAAACATTTTCTAAAATGGAAACATCACTCTATCTACTTTTCCCTCTCTCTTACTTTACTCTCTCTTTATTAACTCACAAAACAAGCATAAAATTTTGTGCCAGAAACCAAATGTTTCATATTTATTGGGACGAGGGAGTATATATATAATGAAAAGAAGAGTTTTTTTTTTTTTTTCAATTTCGAAAAGCAGGGAGGAGTTATCGTCCACACAGATGAGGGAAGGAAGTAATTGAAAATAGGAGTGAGTGAAAATCGCAAAGCCAGTAACTGAAAATAGTAAGTAAATGGATGCTTAAAAGCAAAGGGAGGTGCGTCTAGCCTCGTCCTCCACCACCAAACCAATAAACAATGTCGTCGTCACTCCTTCCTCTTCCTCTTCTTCTTCTTCTTGTCCTCCTCCTGAGCACGAGCACGGGCACGGTGCAATCGGAAAAGCAACCAAAGCTGAAAACCGATTACTACAAAAAGAGCTGCCCCAACTTCGCCAAGATCGTCCAAGAGGTGATCACCGACAAGCAGCTCGCCGTCCCCACAACCGCAGCCGGCGCCCTCCGCCTCTTCTTCCACGACTGCGTCGTCGGCGGCTGCGACGCCTCCCTCCTCCTCGGCTCCAGCCACAGCTCCCCCGCCTCGGAGCGAGACCATGAAATCAACCACTCCCTCCCTGGAGACGCATTCGACGTGGTGATCCGCGCCAAGCTCCGCCTGGAGCTGGAGTGCCCGGGCATCGTCTCCTGCTCGGACGTCCTGGCCGAGGCCACCCGCGACCTCATCACCATGGTAGGGGGACCCTTCTACCCGGTCCCCCTCGGCCGCCTCGACAGCCCCGAGCCCCACGCCTCCAAAATCGAGGGCCACATCGCCACCCCAAACATGTCCCTCACCAAAATCATCGACATGTTCTCCGTGAAAGGCTTCTCCGTACAGGAGATGGTCGCGCTCTCCGGGGCCCACACCGTCGGCTTCTCCCACTGCTCCGAGTTCGCCAACCGCATCTTCAACTTCAGCGCCACGGAGGACCACGACCCCACCATGAACCCCGACTACGTGGACGGCCTCCGCAAGCTCTGCGTCAACTACAAGACGGATCCCACCATGGCGGCCTTCAACGACCCAATGTCGCCAGGGAAGTTCGACAACACCTACTTTGTCAACCTCCAGAACGGCCTGGGCCTGCTCGCTAGTGATCAGATCTTGGCGTTGGATCCACGGACCAAGCCTTTCGTCGACACCTACGCTAAGGATCAGACCAAATTCTTCCAGGACTTCGCCAAGGGGATGGAGAAGGTGGGAATGCTGGATATCAAGACTGGGGATAAGGGAGAGGTGCGGAAGAGATGCGACACTCCAAATACTATCAAATTTCATTGATATCTATACATTAATTAATTTCTGTGTTTGTGTTTCATACATATACTTGGAAGAAGAAAACAAAAGGGTAAAACAAGAATGATTGTTTGATGTAAATCAGAATAATCTATTTCATTTGCATTTCTGATTTGTTGTCATCATTTTCATGTTGTAGTTGATATTTGGTTTTGGAGATGTGTAGCGTGGTGGTGGGGCGTTTTATTAACTATAATATTTATAAATAAAACGCATACATATATACATAAAATTAATGATCATGTGTTCCGATATTTCATTCATTTTCTTCATCGTTTTTCCTTTGTCATCAAATAGTTGGAATATAATTAATTCTCGCACATTGATTGCTATTAGTCAGATTGAGGACTACTTATAGCCAATATTAATGCTCCTTGTCACCAATTTAATTCCATAATTTACACTGAAACTTGATCATGTAAAAGTCTTTTATTTAAGACGGAATCCGTCAAACACAAGTTCATTAGCATGTTCGCGGAACCAATATAATTGTCCTTGGGTTGGACATATCTATAAACTCGGGAAAGAAAGTTACTCCCTCCGTTTTGGCATGGTGTTTAACGTACGTTGAATTTGTTAAATAAATAGATAAAAATAGTAAGAGAAAGAAAAAAAGTTGAGAGAATAAAGTAGAAAGTGAATAAAATAGAGAGAATAAAGTAAGAGAGAGAAAAATAAGAAAGAAAAAAAAAAAGTTACTCCCTCCGTCCCTTATAATTCGTCACAATTTGACCCTGTACGGGTTTTAAGAAATGTACTCCCTCCGTCCCTGAAAATTTGTCACATGTTTCCTTTTTCGTCCGTCCCTAAAAATGTGTCACCTTTCACTTTTACCATATTTGGTAGTGGACCCTACATTCCACTAATTCATTCTCACTCACATTTTATTTTAAAACTAATATATAAAAATATGACCCACATGTCACCAACTTTTTCAACCCACTTTCTATTACATTTCTTAAAACCCTTGCCGGGCCAAATGTTGCCAAATTTTAAGGGACAGATGGAGTAATAGAAAGTGAGTTGAAAAAGTTGGTGGCATGTGGGTCCTACTTTTATATATTAGTTTTATAATAAAATGTGAGTGTAAAAGAGTTAGTGGAATGTAGGGTCCACTACTCAAAATGGTAAAAGTAAAAGGTGACAAATTTTTAGGGACGGACAAAAAAGGAAATATGTGACAAATTTTCAAGGACGGATGAAGTACTATATATGGAAGACTCAACTTTGAGGGAACTTTTCGAAACGGAAAAATGACTCAACTATGAAGGAATGGAGGGAGTATTTATTAAGCTAGAAAGAGGTTATTGGCAATTGAAACATAAAATAAATGTAACAATATCCCACATCGGTGTACACAAAGAGCTTTATCTATTATATAAGTCTCATGGACCTCTACTATCACCAATTGGTTTTAGGATGAAACCCGTGTATTTCTATTAAAGGTAAGATGATCAATGTTTACACGACAAGGGTACCTCAAGATCACGTTCTTGAGGTGATGAATGAAAGTGAAATATAGTTTGTACGCGCACCAAAACATAAATGTCCTTGCCAATCTCCACTTTGTAGAGAGCAATGCATCGTGTGCTAGCAAATAATGCAAAGTGCTTTAGGCGCTTCTTAAGCTTTGGTGTGATGATTGTTTGCGAGTGTGTCTGATCGTTAAATTGGACGGTTGCAACTTGCAAGCACACATGTACGTACCAGCAAATTCTTCACTCTTGCGAGCACGGGTTGATATTAATTGGCATGTTGAGTCAGTTTTACGTCGTGACCAAAAAAGTATGTTGTTCTTTTGGATATACTCCCTCCATTCTATAGAAATAGGCATTGTTTTTTTTTTTTCACTTGTCTCATACAAATAGTCCATATCGACTATTTCTTTTTCCTACTCTTTTATTTCATTATTTATGGGCTCCACTATCTTTTAAAATTTCATCAATTATACATTAAAACTCATGACAACCATAAATGACCTTCCTATGGGATGGATGGAGTATTGAATTTTATTAAATATAAATATTCACGATATTCATATTATAAAGATCAAAGCTCTATCTCGTCTCCACATTAGTATGATAGGGTTCGGCGGTACACACCTGAAGTATGATTGGGTTCGATGGTGTACATCCGAATTCCACATTAGTATAATATTATCCGCTTTGGGCAAAACATTCACGGTTTTGCTCTTGGGAGACTCTTCAGAATGCCTCATACTAAGAGCATCCACAATAAGAATAGGTCAGCCATAGGCCAGCCACTCTCTCTCTCTGCCACGTCATCAGTACTAAAAATCCATCTGTCACATCAGCATTTTACTCAAATAGGTTAGTCATAGGCCAACTGCAATAAAAATAATACAAAAACAGCTACATTTACGGAATAAAATTTACAATTAAATTACGGAATTAAATTTACGACACATATACGGGAAAAATTCGTTAATTTTATTTAAATAAAAAAAGTACATTAACTAAAAATAAAAAACATTACTCCCTCCGTCCCGCTTAAGATGACACGTTTTCCTTTTTAGTTTGTCCCAACTAAGATGACACATTTCCTTTTTTGGTAACTTTCCCTCTCGAATTAATACATTCAACCACTTTTTCCCACTCTTATTAAAATATCCATCTTTCTTTATCTCTTTACTTTTATACTTACACCCACCTTCTCTCTCTCCAATTAAACACTTTAACCAATAATTCCTAAAATCCCGTGCCGGCTAAGCAATGTGTCATCTTAGCCGGGATGGAGGGAGTACATAATAAAAAAAAATCCGGGCTTCCACACACGAGCCACCTGCCCACTCTACTCCTCACTAGTTTGCCGCTAGCCGAACGGGGGTCTCGCGGAGAGGCCCCTGCGACGCTATGACATGTTTCTGTTTTAGGTCTTAATTTTGTATTGGGCCTAGCCCGTCATCTGTGTGCCTATTTAAAAAAAAAATGCAACCGGACAAAATGAAACTAAAATCGCGTTTATATAGTTTTTCAAAAATTAAATTTTTTTTTTAAAAATAGCCCTGGTCGATTGGCACGCCACAATGGCGGCTAGCGCATCGGCCAGCGCCATCAAATCGGCTAGCCCACGCCGATTTCTTCGCCGATTTTGCGCTGGCCGATTCCAATAGTTCGGCTAGCCGACCGGCTAGCGACGCGAATCGACTAGCCGCTATTGTGGATGCTCTAATGAAGTTGAGGTAGCTCATATATATGATTGCAACTCTTACTCATTCTTCGGTATGGGAATATGGTTTGCTCCACCACAAATATCAATTTAATGTAGTACTCCCTCCGTTCCATAGTAGTGAAGTCATTTCCTTTTTTAGTAAAATTCAACAAGCTTCTTCTCACTTACTTTACTCTCTACTACTTTATTCTCTTTTCATCTCTCTATTTTTTTTATTTCCACTTTATTCTTCATTTAATTAACCCACTTAACACAAATTTTAATTAACTCATTTAACACAATTTTTTTAAATCACGTACCGAAAAGAAACGGCCCCACTACTAAATGGAGGGAGCACTAAATAAATGTGATAGAAGGAGACAAATTTTCAATTATACTAGTACCAGTAACAAACAAAATCTGGATGCGGCTTTGGCGATAATAGATGACGAACATCCGTGACCAAAAAAATGAGACTTTATGAGCAAATTCCCAAAATACCGTTCCCCTTTAATTACGCCTTCTATTTACCAAAATCACGCACACCCATCCTCCGTTCTTTTTTTTCTTTTCCACCTAAAATCTCTCCTTATATTACTCCATCAAAAAGTAGTAAATCAAAAGTAACAATTTATTGGTTATTATTAAATATTATTGCATTATAAATGATATAAACTCGTGAATCAACATGAGATTCAAGGTGTTGTAATGATTGTGTAGTTTTTCCATTTACGGTTTACCTCCTCGGGATAAATTTTGTATCTTTCCCCATAGAAAATCACGTGACATTTGTCGCAGTTGATCCCGTGACTCAAATCCATTCGCCTCTGTCTCTCTCAACTGCTAATTAACCAACTCTCTAACTGCCTTATTCTATTCTATATAAAGTGTGTGCTCCATTCTATACAAGTAGAATCCATTTTAGAATTATCATGTTTTCATCAGCTACTAAGCATATTCTATGCTTGTTTTCAACTATTCTCTGCTTTGCCCTCTTATCTTGCTATGCATTCACTCCACAAGACTATGCCGATGCACTTGAAAAATCCATCCTCTTCTTCGAGGGACAGCGCTCTGGCAGATTACCCACCAACCAGCGGCTCACGTGGAGGGCTGACTCTGCCCTCTCCGATGGCTCCGGTTACCACGTAAACTTCATATACTCATATACTATCTAGTTATAGCAGTTACTCCCTCTGTCCTGTCCCCTAATATATGTCCCACACACGAGTTTTAAGAAATGTAAAAATAAGTGAGTTGGAAAAGCAGTGGTACGTGAGTCCTACTTTTATTTATTAGTTTTATAATATAATGTAAGGGAAAATGAGTCAATGGAACGTGAGTTAATTGTCAAAATTAGTACAAGTGAAATGGAAGTAATTAATAACGGACAGACGAAAATGGAAACTGGGACATATAATTGGGGACGGAGGGAATAGTTCATTTTTATCTAAAAAAAATTGATTCATTTTCAGGTAGATCTAGTTGGAGGATACTATGATGCAGGGGACAACGTCAAGTTCGGCCTCCCGATGGCTTTTACTACAACACTAGTGAGTTGGAGTGTGATTGAGTTCGGTAGTTCGATGGGGAGTCAAGTGGAAAATGCACGTGAGGCGGTGCGTTGGGGGGCGGATTATCTGCTCAAGGCAGCGACAGCTACCCCGGGGGCCTTGTACGTGCAAGTAAGCCCGCCCTCGCACCTCGTCTTGTAGTATACTACTTACTTTGTGTTTGGATATAAGAGTTGTATTGATGGGAACAGGTGGGAGAGGCCAACAACGATCACCGTTGCTGGGAACGACCCGAGGACATGGACACGGCCCGCAATGTGTACAAAGTGACTGCTCAAAGCCCTGGATCAGATGTAGCAGCAGAGACAGCTGCTGCATTGGCAGCTGCTTCCATTGTCTTCAAAGATTGTGATTCTTCTTATTCAAATAAGTTGCTCAAAACAGCAATGGAGGTATTTGATTTTGCAGACAGGTATAAGGGGGCTTATAGTGACTCTCTTGGATCAGTGGTGTGTCCATTTTACTGCTCCTACTCTGGATACCATGTAAGAAATAATTTCATCGCTTTAAAAGAAAAATATGCACCCTTAAATGCATAACAAAGAACCAAAACAATAGCCTAAGTGAGACTTTTCCTTTTTTGGCAACAATCAACTCACTCCTCTCTCCTACTTTATCTTCTCATCTCATCTACTTTATCCTCTCTCTTACTTTATTGTTTCTTTTTCTTTCTTACTTTATTTACTCTCTTTCCCTTTCTTACTTTACAACTAATAATTTAATTCACTAAACACCACTATCTAAATTCTTGTACCAAAATAGAAACGCCTCGCTTAGGCCAGGAAGGGAGGGAGTAAACCGTTACTACCTCCGTCCCCCAAAATTTGCTACACTTTGACCCGACACGGGTTTTAAGAAATGTAATGGAAAGTGAGTTGAAAAAGTTGGTGGGAAGTGGGTCCTACTTTCAAAGTATTAGTTTTATAATTAAATGTGAGTAGAAATGAGTTAGTGGAATATGGGGTCCACTACCAAAAATGGTAAAAGTGAAGTGTATCAAATTTTCAGGGACGGACCGAAATGGTAATATGTATCAAATTTTCAGGGACAGAGGTAGTATAAGAGAATCATTTTTACTTCGTTTTTTAGTTCATTATATACAATTCGAATATAGGACAAACTGGACGTTATAAAAATGACTGTAAACTGGACATTATAAAAATGACTGTAATTTTTCTATAATGAACTAAAAACAAAGTAAAAATAATCATATGTTGACCTATCTCTTTTTGTATTCTGCAATTAAAATTGGTTCAGCATTGATCACGTACAACAAGTAATATTTGGATTAAATTGAACATATATATAAATGTGGATGCAGGATGAGCTGTTGTGGGGAGCATCGTGGCTTCATAGAGCTTCAACAAACCAATCATATTTGTCTTACATTCAATCCAATGGCCACGTTCTTGGAGCTGATGATGATGTTTATTCTTTTAGTTGGGATGACAAGAGAGCTGGGACCAAAATACTACTCTCTCAGGTGTTGTATACAATCACTTTTTTGCATATAGTATTTGATTGTGTCTGTGCTAATAATATTAATATTAATAATAATAAATCAGGGGTTTTTGGAGAAAAATATTGAAGGTTTAGAGGTGTACAAATCACATTCAGACAATTATATATGTTCCCTAGTTCCAGGGTCACCTAATTTCCAGGCACAGTACACTCCAGGGGGGCTTTTGTACAAAGGAAGTGAAAGCAATCTCCAATATGTAACCACATCAAGCTTCCTCATGTTGACATATGCCAAATATGTGAAGAACCACGGCAGCGGTGGCGGTGGGGGGACGTGCGGCGTCAGCGCCGACAAGGTTGTGGAGTTGGCAAAGAAACAGGTGGACTACATACTAGGAGATAATCCAGGCCAGAGGTCCTACATGGTGGGGTTCGGGGAGAGGTATCCGCAGCGGCTGCACCACAGAGCCTCTTCCTTACCCTCACTCCACGCACACCCTGCTCGGATCAGCTGTGGTGATGGATTCCAGTATCTAAACACGCCGTCGCCCAATCCAAACATTCTTGTCGGAGCAATCGTTGGCGGCCCAGACAGTCAAGACAAATTTGCAGATGACCGGAATAATTATCACCAATCTGAGCCCGCCACTTATATCAACGCCCCATTTATCGGCGCACTCGCTTTCTTTTCTCATCATCTTTAACTTCTTTATGTAGTATACTCCTTCTGTCCCTCATTAGTTTTCTTTAATTTCATCTAAACAATCGAAGAGATTTTGTGCCTTTTGCATGTGAAGATCTTTAGAACTCTGACAATGGATCATTTTACTGTTTCCAAACTTTAGTTTCGAATTTAGTGTTGACTAAACTTATTAAAATTGCTTAAGTCATAAATAAAAAAGATACATAACTCCTGCATAAATTATGAAAAGAAGGACGAAAAATATGAGTCATATTTCTATGTCTATTATCTACTCCCTCCGTCCCACTTAAAATGCAACATTTGGAAATCGGCACGAGATTTTATGTAGTGTTGTTTTGTGAGTTAATGAAGAGAGAGTAAAGTAAGAGAGATGAAAAAGTAGAGATAGAGTTGTTTCCATTTTAGGAAACGTTTCATTTTTAATGGGACAACCAAAAAAGGAAAACGTTGCATTTTTAATGGGACAGAGGGAGTACTATTTAATTATATAAAGTTAGGGATGTAATCAAATACAAACTCTAAATAATGTATAATTTTCAAACTATGATCTAGACTGTTAGAAAGTATCAACAAATGACAAAATAATAGCAATAGAAAATGTCAACACAATGTCACGGTTGATGTTGTGTTGATGACAATGTGTAGACATATTTTGTTGCTGTAATTTTGTCATTTGTTGACATTTCCTAACGATACAGATCATAGTTTGGAGGTTGTATAATATGTAGAGTTTGCATTTTATCACTACCCTAGTGATACACTTATGGAAGACAAGACTTGCCAAGGCTAAGCAAGTTATATTTTAGGTTTTATTTATTTCCTAGTTTATAGAATTAGCAGATGGAAAAATATTAGGAGTAATTGTTTTTTCCTTCAACCAAATAGGTTTTTCTTTTATGTTTATTTTCCTTTTAGTTATTCCCTTTAAGTTTTATTTTCCATAAATTTAAGATTTCTCTTTGTCAATATAAAGGCCTCATCAGTTGAACTAAAAAAACAGATTTTTGAATATTAATTTTACATTGAGTTTTTATACTTTTAGTTCTCAAATCTTTGAGTTCATGTTTCTACCAGTTCGATCATTTGCATATGTTTCTGCATCATTTGGTATCACGATCCAGTTGATTATCAATGGTTGAACGTAGACATGGCGGCAGACGTGGCGATGCTCGTGGCGGCGGTCGTGGTGGGGGATGTGGAGATATCCCAAACAAAGAGACTGCACGACAGCGCAATCTACACGACATCAAGATTGATGATGCGAAAACAGGTTCGAGACCTCTGATGCACTATTTTTCAGCACTAAATGAACCTGCAAGTATAAAGAGTATATATAGTATAGCCAAAGGTCAGTACCGGATATCGAACACGGGGAAGGCAAACACAAAGTGTCTATATCCTCTACTAAGACTCAATTACTATCTGGAAAAGCAAGTAGGTTTTGAAAAACTTTTGAAAACTAGAAACAATAAAAAGCATATAACAACTAAATGCAAATAAAACACGGAGATAACCGATAGAGATAAGGGAATCCCAGGGATGTGCGTTCATAGTTATGGTTATACAAATTCCAACTACAATACCCTAGCACAGTTTATACTTTGAAAGGACGAGTCACCTAACTTATGCTCATGCGATATAAACGTTGATTACAAAATTAGGATTGTCAATCCTAAGACCCTTGAAAAGTCCCCACTCTCAATTAACGGTGTTGTTTTAGGGAAGCTAACTGTAGCGTCTACTAAGTGAATCTAACTCGCTAGAACTCTGTCACAGTTATGAAGCAAACTATATTAAATCATACACGATTGTGTCACTCAATCATGCAGCATCAGAACTACTTAGGGAATAAACAAAGTAAAAACAAAACAAATATTAACTAGAAAAAGGAATTGTATAACCAAAGTCGTTACTAACACATCCCTAGAATCCTATGAGTTTAGTTACACATGATGAAATAAGCTAAACACATAGATTGAAGGGAAGACAATTTGAACATAAAACTAAAGCAAATAAAACCCGTAGGTTGAATCCTTGTCGCTCTTGATGTTCTTGAAATCCTTCTTCAACTCCTTGCACAAGTCTTCTTCTCTATGAATTATTTTGTAAGTAGAAGCTCTCTCTTTTGATGAAGCTTGAGGTCTTATTTACCGGGAAAAGTCAATCCTTGTTGTAGAAGGAAAAGATCTCCAAAATATGGTAAATCTTGGAGCAAATATAGGGTATCACGGATTCGCCGCCTTTCTCCGGCGGGTTGCCGCACCTTGGCTGGCGGCTGCCGCGTTGGACTCCAGAGAGTCTGTTCCCTCGACGGCGGACCGCCGCACGACTTCCGGCGGTCGCCGGACGAGACTTCTCTTCCAAGCGTATTTTTCCGAGGTGGACCGCTGCATTGATCTGCCCGCCGGGCGCCGGCGGTCGCCGTCTGACTCCAGATTTCCAGACTTTGCGTTTTGGCTCCCTTTTTCGGCTCAATTATGCACGTTTCTCACAAAACACGTCAAAATACCAAAATAGACAAAATATGCAAATAATGGACGTGTAGAGTGACTTTGACATCAAAAATGGACCAAATAATGACCTTAAAATAGTGCAAAATCCGAGCGTATCAACTCCCCCAAACTTACATTTTTGTTTGTCCTCGAACAAAACAATAAAGACACAAGAATAGGCACACGGAGTGCACAAGGACTAGACATCATAATTGCTTCAAAAGATGAAAGAACAGATTAAGCATGTATTAACGCAATCAAATCAAGCAAGGCTTATTAGTGCACTTTCATTACTTACTTGTGGAACACCTTGAATTCAAGCCCTCACATGTGGCAAACTACCAAATATGGGAAGTCTTCTCTCACTCTCAAAGTGTATAAAGGTAATGTGTATATAAACACTCAAATCATGCATCATGCAAAGTTTACCATAAGCTTGCTCAAAGTCTAATCCCTCCTCTACTAGATGTGATTAAGCATCAAAAGTCCGAAAGGTCTTTATCTTTGGTTGTAAAGTAGGCTCTTTAGTAGGTGAAGAATATTTGGCTAAAAAGTGACTCAAATAAAAATATCCCAAGTAGAGTAAGATTGACTCCACTTTTCTAAACCCAAGACACTTTTTAACTTATTAAATTTCTCCTTCAACTCACTTTCCAAACCTTTTATTTTCTTTTCTTTTCACAACCTTTCACACTTTTTCTTTCTTTCTTACACATCCTTTCCTTTCTTTTCTAATATCAAGCACACATTTGGAATTTTTCTCAATTTCACAACGTATACTTTCTTTACATTTAGCAAACTACTTTTTATACTTTCACCTTATCTCTCCAAATTCCTTTACAAAATAAGATAGTAAAACTAACTAACCCAAGGAATTGTCCCCATTATGTTGGCTTCTAAAGAATAGGCTCCAAAGGGAAAAATTTTCAAAATTTGAGAGGGTCAAAACTTTTGGATAAAAGTAGGCTGGAAAAGATGGCCTAACATGCTCCTAAATCAACTTAAACACTATGTAGACTTAGACAAGACTAGGAGCGAGTTCTAGAAACATATACATGAATGCATATAAATCACACAAGAATTAAATAAAGGCTCAAATTCTCACAAGGTATAAAGTATGATTCAAGGCGAACAAGCAATTCACTAATTATGCACCTTTTCACCAAACCATCAAATCAAAACGTTAAGCCACAGTTAAACATTGATGGAATGTACTATCATTGGCAACTCGGTCTAAAGTGTGTCCCTAAGCATGCGTGTTTCTAAGTTCTTCATGTTAAGTTCACGACATGGATTCAAGAAAACATTTTTAGAACACAAAGTTCTCCTACGGGGTTTTGAAAAACAAAAACAAAAACTTTAAAACAAAAAGAAAATTCCAAAAACAAAAACCTAAACTCATGGTCCACCACTTCATCCCCTCAAACTTATTTACAACAAAGTGTAAAATAAGTTTGTAGAGTCGGTAGGGACGTGAGTGAATTACTGAAAAAAAAACGTTCGTTGAAAATTTTCGCGTCGAGGCTTGACTGGGCGAAAATCAAAAAATTTCGAAAAATCGTGCCCATGTGGCGGCCCGCTGCGGCATGTCCGACGGTCGCCGCGCAGCAACAGATCGTTCCAGCGAGCAGGTGGCGGACCGCCGCAGCACATGCGGCGGTCGCCATGAAGTGGTCAGAACCTGCGAAAAATTTTCAACGCACAAAAATAAAACTAAAACCAAAAATACTTAAAATTAAAGCAAAAATTGTCAAAAACATGAAAAGAAATTGTCTTAAAATATCCAAAAACATGGTACAAACGCTCATTTAAAGTCATTGAGCTTGACTTCTTCAATCTTGAGGAGGAGGAGGGAAATGGGCGTTGAGGTCGTCGAATGCACCAATAAGATTGACGATGTCACCACTCATTGTTTGGCGCTCTTGTCGAGCCTCGGCGGCCATCCTATGGAGCTCTTCAATATCACGACGGCGATGCACGTCTTCTAGCTTTTGTTGCTCCGCCGTGCGCCAATCGCCTTGAGCCGTCCATCCTTGGCGGTTGTAGGCGTTCTCCCTTTGTTGCTCCGCCCAACGGGTGTCCCAAGTGTTGGGCACGTTTTGCATGTAGGAGTAATATCTCCTAGTTGGGCGGAGGTGTTTGATTAAAACTCCTCATCGGGGTTCGGCCTTCCGCGGCGGCGGTTTGCTCTAGTCCGGCGGCGATGTCCCTCTACTTCCTCCTCTTCTTCTTCTTCTTGGCGACGTTGGGGAGACGGTGGCGGCGGCACTTGACTCTCTTGGGCGTGCGAGTGCTCCCCTTCCTCAGTGTAGTGATCGATAGCATCGAAGGCGGAGTCATCATCGGCCTCAAAGATGGGGATGCGAGCCGGTATATTCCTCTTCCTAAACTCCCCGTTGATGGGGTTAGCCTCAATGGCTCTTCGGTGCGCCGGCGTGTTGAGCTTCCAATTGACTTGGTTTGCCCAAACATCGACCTTAGTCAACTACGGGATGGAAACGGGGAAGTGATCCCCCGCCACTTGTAGGAAAAATCCTTGACCCCAATAGTCGGTCTTCAATAGCCCCACCGAAAAGAGCACCTCATAGGTGATAAAGCGCTCCCCGCCATCTTCCGTCAAACCAGCGAAAGCCACCTCCAAATGCTCAGCGATCGCCGTGATCAAACCCCCACAACATATAACGCCGTCATCCTTCTTCGTGATCCGGTCCACATAGATAGTAAAAAAGGTTCCATAGTCGAATCCCTTCTTGTTGAGAAGACACCATATCACATTCAACTTCGTTTGGGAGACAATCCCCCCATCGACCCTAGCAAACATAAGTTGGGTCATAGCTCGGTGGAAGTACCTCAAAACCGGGTTGCGGATTGAAGAAGACTTGGCATAGCCCGCGGCGTGCTCGTGCTCATTCTTCATCGCACCCCAAACCTCGTCAAAGTCATAATCATTATCGGTCTCGCGGTTGGGGTCGAAGCAATGGAAGATTCTGCAAAGATCCTCCATGGTGAGCGAGTGCCATCGGTTGCCTAGGCGGAAATCGATGTTATGCGGGATGTTTGCCGGTGGTCCTTGGTGACCTTCAATGAGCTTAGGAACTCAAGAGTATACTTCCTAAAAGACGGCCACTTCCTCTCGAACATGTATCGAAGGCCGATCCCGTCACCTACGTCACACAACGCCCAAAAGTCCTCCGCGATCCCCAAAGTTTGAAGAGGGAAATCGTGGGGGTACCTTGAGGGCGCCGTCTCTCGCGCTGACAACTTCTTCCACATGGCCTTTTGCTCGTCTGAGGCAAGGCTAATGCCATAGTTCTTCGCATTTTCAGGCTCTTTGATCCCATTTTCCTATAAAAAAAAAGTACAATACTTAAAAAGTATACCAACAATGGGAAATCAAAGGTTCCCCCAAACTTGCACTCTTATAAGCAATATCAAAGAATCAACATATAAGTGCAAGCTAGGTGTTCAAAAGTTCCTAGATGGTAGCATGGAAACATGTAGAACATAAACATCCAAACTAGGAAACAAAAATCCATCCCCCAATGTGAATTCATCCCCCGTGCAGAGACGTATCAACAATAAATCAATACATATCAACAATCTCTATGAAATACTCAAGTAGTGCAATTCATGGAAGTAATAATAGCCTCACAATGCTATGAACATGATTGCAACATATGAACAAGTATAAATAAGAAGGAATCACTATTCACAAGGCTTCAAACTATCACCAAAACACAATATCACCGTGGAAATCCAATAATAAGTATACACAATCATCCCCCATCGCAAAATAAGAGTTTTTACCGAACAATTCATCCAAAACATGCCCAAATCCATGAAAGAAGTGAAACAAAACTCAGAAATTTAGTTAGGATACATACCTTGTGTTGATTGAGAATTAGGGAAGAAGAACTCTAAACTTGGAGAGAATTGAGAGAATGATAGTGTGGGTGTGTGAAATTGGTGATTTATAAAGGTGGGGGTAGTGTGCAAGGAAGGAATTTGAGAAGGGATGGGAAAAGGAACGGAAACATACCTTTTATAATAGCTTTCCCGTCTCTGGACTGCGCGCGGCGGTCGCCGCATGCTGCGTGGCGAGCCGCCGCACGGGACTTTTAAAAATTGCGCTTCCGGGCAGGCCGCCGCGGCCCGCTCAGCGGTTCCTCCGGCCCACCTAAGCCTGCCCTAAGCCCGACCTATCCTGCACATGTGAATACACGTGTGACGACCGCCGTGTTAAGTGCGGCAACCTCCACGTGTTAAATATTAATTTTTTTTAACTGAATAAAAAAACGAAAGTAAAGAAAAGAACAAAATTAAAGAAATTGGGTTGCCTCCCAACAAGTGCTTTTGTTTTTAATCGTTAGCTCGACTTGAAGTGGCCCACTAATTGGGTGGATCAGCGACCCGAGTGTTGAAAATTGGCATAGGGAGCAACTTGGTCCCTAGCTTCTTCCACCACTTGTACTTCCCCTTATTGGTCTTGATAACATAAATCTCGGGGTCCTCCTTGGGTGCTTTCTTCCTCTTTTGCTTTTTTTTTCTGCGGGATAGAGGTAAAGGGATTAGTATCGTCCTTTCTGGGAGAACGTCTTACCTCGTTTACAATGTAGATAGTGGAGGTAGTAGGATCCTCCACTTCAAAGGGGTCTTGGGGTCTGGTCAAATTCGTGACTATGATTGCCCTACACTGTTGTTCCATCTTCGCCCGCTTTGCTTCCTCAAACTTGAGCATCTCGCTCTTGATCTTATAGGTGGATTGGCTATAGTTATCGCTAATTGTGATCTCGCCACGACCTACATCAATCAAAGCTTTGCAAGTAGCAAGAAAATCTCTCCCTAAGATTAGAGGGACGTTCTTGTCTATTTTCATGTCAAGCACAATAAAATCGGTGGGGAAAATAAAATCATCGACTTTTACTAAGACATCCTCAATCATACCTACAGTTTTTATGGACGAGTTATCGGCCAACCTTAGTGTTACGTCTGAAGTTTTGAGTGGCCCAATGTTGAGCTTTTCGTAGTACTTAAGTGGCATGAGATTGATGGAAGATCCTGATGGAACTGGCAGCGGAAGCGGTGTATCATTGATTATCATAATTTAATAATTATTAATCACACCAATAAATCACATAATAATCGGATCTATTTAGTAGATTATTTAGACAAAATCTATTCGCGTAATTCTTACATGTATCATGCTCATAACTTGAATTGATCATGCTTTAAGAATATTGAAACCTAAAACATGCTTTTCTACGGAGCAAAAAATTACCTAATTAATTCTCCAAAGAATTGAAGATGACTAGCTGCTTCTCCACGTGATGCTTTGAATACTAGATCACAAATCTTCTCTCTGGTTTCCGAACTGTACTCCAATATCAGTGTGGGCTGATCTTACTAGAATACTAGGACTTAAATAAAGAAGACAGAAGAAATCCTTTTGGGAATAGGTGAAAATTTTGAAATCACCTTCAGTTGGGGGGGGGGGGGGGGACGAAAATTTCGAAAATTTCAAGAAAAAAATTGTGATAATTCTGTCTTATTCATTCTCCTATTTATATTAAGTTCATATTGGGCCCAGTCAGGGATCTATGAAAGATTTTGGATATGGGCTCACCCCAATTAGCTTTTAACTAATTAAATTGAACCCACAATTTAATACAAGCTTATATTGGAATATTACGAGCAACCACTACAGAAGTAATATTGACCTCCCCATTCAAATCCGAAATTACAAGTAATCCAGGTTTCCATTTTGTTTAATATTTATTTCTCGCGCTTAAGATATAAATGTCCATTAATTAATTAATGTCTGCTATAGACTTAATTAATTAACATCTTATTAATTCCAAGAGTGGACTTAGCAAGAAACAGTTATTTATTATTCATAGAGTAATAAAACTCCAACTGGCCAGTTTTCCAAATAATAAAACCTTGTTCAAGCTCCTCTTGAGGACATTATCAAACGGGACTCACCTCGCGCGCGATTCAAAATAATAGCAATCATAGCACCGCTAGATATTAATCATCACTACCCAATATATCAGGATTATTGGGTTGCGAAAAACCCGCACCATTTGATAAGTCAAAGTAGTGCATAACCAAAATCGTATGCTCAATGCTAACGTATGTAGATTAAGAAATAGTTATTTATCAAGACCTAGTCTTTCAGTAGATAGCATAAAGACAAGTCTTGCTGTTATATCCATTCAGTGCTATACCACACCAACATCATCTTATTTCAGAAAGGCTTAAAAATAATCGGACTGACATTGCAACCTTTCACGATAGGTATTCTATTCCTATCTGGGTTGTGAAATTCTTCTATTTCTTTTGCAAAGCATTGCATAGAACCGACTGTGTTACCTTAAAGTGGACGACGTCCACAACCGGTCTACTAAGCAAAAGACTTAGACTTTGTTTTCTTCTTATACATTCAAATGTTTATAAAACATCTTCTAAATGCACAAACAAACACAATGTAATAATATACTGATTCTATTCATGCGAAACTGCTCGAATAATACTGAATCGGGTTAAAAGTGGATTGTAGAGTTTTACGTATACAAGCAAGATTCTATTCGAGCGAAACTTGCTCGAAACATGCTTTTCAGTATACCAAACCTAACAATCTCCCACTTATACTCAAAACATGCTTTCGAGTATACTCACTTCCAAAAACTCTCCCACTTATACACAAAGCAGGTATTGGTACTAGATATATCAAAACCCCATTCATTATACATCATGTTTGAACATGTTGCCACAAAGGCATTTTATGTAAAAAAAATCTGCTTGGTTGTTATCTGATCATATCCTTTCCAACATAATGTCTTTGCTGCGTACTTGATCTTTAATTAATTTCATCTCTCTATGTGATTGCTTAGCTTTATTAGCTCGTGTGTCCCTTGAGTTAGCCTTCACTAGAGTTATCATAATAAAATATAATACTCATAGGCATACTCAAACTTACGGTTAAAGCTATTAGGAAGATACTCCTAACACATGCTCAGAGGATGACTTACTCAATCACTGATTAGTCATAGAACTAAGTCAGTGTAACCCCAAGGACATTACATGAATGACTGGTAAACTAGAATATAACAAAATCCTTTGTCACGGTTAATATGATATATACTTGCCATGCATAAGCACAAATAATATCAAACTTAGGACACATTATAGCATACATGAGACATCTATCTCCGAAACTAGTCTCATAATTCTTGATCTTACTGAGCGTCAAACGACACTTGACTAGAGACAAGACAATTCCATATTGAAAGGTATAAACCTTTTCATGGATTTTCTAATGCTAAAATGTTCGAAGCAATGTATAGATATAAGATTCCTAAGAGAATCTCAACATTCTTTCTAGCAATCCTAAAAGGAATTAGATAGATGCTAAGAATGTAATTAGTTTCTCTTAAATCATTTACCTAAAACTGGGCAGACAACCAGTTTCCCACGCCAGATGTCAATCTTAGTTGTTTGCAACTTTGTAGATTTCATCATCGTAGAGTATCAACAATACCATATTTAATACATTTTCAACTTTCTTGTGCTTACAGTACTGTTAAGGACACAAGTCAAATTCCAAATATTTGACAATTTGATAAAACACATATACTCCGATTTAGATGCTCGCCTAAGACCACAAAGGTCTATATAAGCCTCCAATCATGCGTTTCTTGCCCTTAATTACATATCCATTAGAATGTTCTAGTAGATAATTACCCCAAGACTTCTATTTATAGAAGGATGTCTTGACAATCATAATACATACATTCTAATTTATGTAAGTTCTAATAGACAATATGATCGAATAAATCCTGGCACAACGATAGCGAGAAGATAATTCTCTTTGGGCATAACCCATTGTCATTGTCTAGCCATTTGAGATCCACATTGACACTTGCAAAGTCTTGTAAAACATGTTGTCTATCTTAGATTATAATATGGAATCTATCACCTTTTCAAAGATGATTATCCAAATTAACCAATACTACATTGTAGTTAAAGGTATTATGTTCAAGTTAATCTAAGACTGAGTCTTACGACGCTTTTAGATCCATGAACTTGTTGTGTTCCAGTGAAACGCTCCCACTACGACATGGTTCTTACAATCTTAGGTACTGAAGTTAATTTTATTTGTGCAAAAGTTTCTAATGGTATGACTTCTTGGTAATGTGGAAAAGCCGATATCTCTCTCTTTATTTTGAGAGTTATCACGCTGTTAGGCTTGTAGTTCATCTCTTTATCTTCATACAAGAATTATATCTTTGAAGATTACAGAACTTATAACCTTACATCATTTGAGAAAAACCTTAAAACATGCCTCAGTACTCAACTCCAATTTCTTGGACACTTTTCCAATACGTGTTGGAACAACATTACACCTTGAGATGTGCTAGACTAGAAACGCTCTAGTCCACAACTCGTGTTTTATAGAAGGTACTGATGTTGGTAGTTTCTTTAATGTTTATCCCATCAATGATAAGATTTTAATGAGTCCAACTCATCACTTAATCAAACTTATCTTAGAAAGACTTCGATTCCTTCTTACATAACTATCCCATTCATTAGATGAATGCTTGGATTCATTAATGGAGATTATGAAGGAACTGGCAGCGGAAGCGGTTTTGCGTGGGATTATCATAATTTAATAATTATTAATCGAGCAAATACATCACATAATAATCAGATCTATTTAGCATATTATTTAGACAAAATCTATTCGCATAATTCTCACATGTATCATGCTCATAACTTGAATTAATCATGTTTTAAGAATATTGAAACCTAAAACATGCTTTTCTACGGAGCAGAAATAATACCTAATTAGTTATCCAAAGAATTGATGATGGCTAGCAGCTTCTCCATGTAATGCTTTGAATACTAGACCACGGATCTTCTCTCTGGTTCCCGAACTGTACTCCAATATCAGTGTGGGTTGATCTCACCGGGATACTAGGACTTAAATAAAGAAGACAGAAATTCTACTCCACGGAGGAGAAGGAAAAATCGCCCAACTCTTATTCGGGGAGGGGGGAAAAAATTTGAGAGGAAAAATAATGAGTTGTGTTATTTTTCTGTCTCCTTTATTCTCCTATTTATATTAAGTTCCTTTTGGGCCCGGACATGGATCTATGGAAGGTTTTTGATATGGGCTCATCCAATTTACTTTTTACTAATGAATTGAACCCACAATTTAATATAAGCTTTAATTGGAATATTACGAGCAGCCACTACAGAAGTAATATTGAACTTTCCCCATCCAAATCTGAAATTATAAGTAATCTGGGTTTCCGTTTTAACTTTCATTTCCCGCGCTTAAGATAAAAATGTCCATTAGTTAAATAATGTCTGCTATGGACTTAATTAATTAATTTCTTATTTATTCCAAGAGCGGACTTAGCATGAAACGCTTATTTATTATTCATAAAGTGATCAAACTCCAACTAGCTAGGTTCTAAATAATAAAACCTTGTTTCGCGCTCCTCTTGAGGACATTATCAAACGAGACTCGCCTCGCGCACAATTCAACATAATAGCAATCCTAGCACCGCTAGATATTAATCACCACTATCCAATATATCAGGATTATTGGGTTACGAAAAATCCGCACCATTTGATAAGTCAAAGTAATGCATAATCAATACCGTATGCTCAATGTCAATCTACATTGATTAAAAAGCAAATATTTATCAAGACCTCGCCTTTCAGTAGATAGCCCAAGGACAAGTCTTGCTGTTAGATCCGTTCATTGTTATACCACACCAATGTCATCTTATTTCAGTAAGGCTTAGAAATATGCGGACTAACATTGAAACCTTTCACGATGGATAGTCTAATTCCATCTAGGTTGTGAAATTCTTCTTTTTCATTGTTTAGGACTGACCGTGTTATCATAAAGTGGACGCGCCCACAATCGGTCTACTAAAACAAAGACTTAGACTTTGTTAAATTAACATATACATTTAAACATGCAATTAACATCCATTAAATGTAAAACATAAAAACATTATAACAAAAATAATCTGTTTTATTCCTTGAAAAATAAAATAAGAGTTTTACAATATTCAATCTCGAAATGTGATTTCTAGTATACAAACTCTAACAGATTAGACTCCCACTACTGATCATAACCCTTTGCCCGTCTCCTTATGGTGTAAACCATTGAGACTTGCTAGTCTTTCTATGTTGCACTTCTATAAGTATTTTGAATCTCTTGAAAAATCAAATTATTCTAATTCATAGTGCATCAAACAGACTTTCTCAACTCTCAAGCTATTTAACGAAATGTTAAAATCTTGATAGTCTAGATCAGTTCGAACAATTGCTAAGTATATTCTTGGCCTTAAGACTAAGAGCCATAAATACTTTATCATTCAATGATTAAGAAGTTGATGTGTTGTTGAATACTCAACCTTGTCGCACTTATATTATTTTAATACTACGATGCCTTAAGCATCAACCATAAAACAATAGTTGAGCATTAATAGCTCCCACTGCAACAAAAACCTAACTGGATCAAGATCTCTTACTTAGAAGTTGCATTGTTGTAAGTCATTGTCCTTTTATAAAATAGGTCAATCCAACTCACAAAACATCTTTTCTCGCTTTAAACAAACTTTAATGACAATTCAGGCTCTCCCATTTCCATATCTAGTCTTTTGTTCAAATGAACTATGACTTAAGAAAATGCAGCCTTTATGAATTCGTCATCTATCATGTTACTTTCCTCTAATAGTAATATAACGACTATTAGTCTGAAGATTTTCTACTTTTCAGTTAAACCTTCTTGTAGTCATATTTTATTACTTGTGTCAGAAACTATTTGAGTGATCAAAAGATCCTCAAAAATTCTGTCACTCTAGGATATTCCTATCGAATCATCTTGACAGATTCTATTGATATCCATCTTTCATCGTCATTAACCAAGACTTGTCGAGCTATTTAAAGGAAAATAGCTTGACCTTATTCCTCAAAGAGCTTGTCAAGTACATGCATAATGCATTCTCGAACATTCTTCGTGGAATTATGTCGAGGAAATGAAGGACATGAATCATTGAGTATAAACTCCAAGCTTTCAGCGATGAGAATCTTATTCATTTTCATTTTCGGTCTACATAATTTAGGCATTCGAGTTTACTTTCTTTAAGGACAACAGACAAATATTAAGTGACATAATGAAGATTTTGCAAATAAACTTATTATCACATACTCATGTTCAATACATAATCACAAATAACCATAAAACAATTATGTATCTTGCAACTGTAAAATTAAAATTTTGTACCCTCAAGCAGAGGTCAATACACATTAAAATTTTAGCATTTTTACTGGTCACAACACCGACGAATAGTCCGACCGCATATGGATGGAATGTATAATCTGTAACGAAATTATATCTCTGCGCATATGCGACTGATCTGAATTTTTATTTACATAATCCTTCTGTTTTGCGGTAGTGGAGACGTTTCTTTTCGGCACACAATTTAATAAAAATTGTTTTAGGTGAAGTAATAAAACAAGAATAAAATAGGAAATGAAAAAGATAAAGAGACGGAGACAAAATAAAGTAAGAGATAATAAAGTAAATGAGAAGAAATATACTCATCTGTCCCATTAAAAATGGTATGTTTTCCTTTTTGGGTTGTCCCATTAAAAATGAAACGTTTCCTAAAATGGAAACAATACAATCTATACTTACTCTTTCTTCATTAACTCAGAAAACAATACTACATAAAATTCCGCGTCGAAACACAAATGTTTCATATTTATTGGGACGGAGGAAGTATTTACTTTTACTAAAATGAAAATGATTCCACTAGTATAGAATGGAGAGAATGATGTTTAATTGGGACATTGGTCCCTAAACCATGAACTTTTGTCAAATTTTGGTATTTTCCACGAACTTTTAAATTAATCTAAAATATCATAAACTTTATATTTTGTTTGTTATTTCCCAAGGCAACCCAAATAAGATATCTCCGGCAAAGTTTTATTATACGTGGTCAACCGTGAAATATTTATGATATTTTAGACTATTTCACGTTGATTTTGTAGTCCCAAGTAAGATAAAAAATGCACTGAAGTTGATTGGATATGGTAATTGACATGGAAAATAACAAACAAAATATAAAATTTATAATATTTTAAACCAATTTAAAAATATGTGAAAAATACTATTGACCAAAGTTTATTTAATTTATACGATAGACAACATAGTAAGGAGCAGTAGCATAACTAATTAATACTACCATTATAAAAAAAAAGAATCTGTCTCTTATTCTATGCACTAAACAAAAGAGTAAAACACTTATTGGCATGTGACGATGATATGGAGATACTAAGATACCTTATATAGCTAGATAATAAGTTTATATTGACGATGATATGGAGATACTAAGATACCTTATATAGCTAGATAATAAGTTTATATTGTAATTTGAAAAGTTTTTAAAATTTGCAAAATGTTATTCCATTTTAAAGAACTAGATACCTTGTATAGCTTAATTTCTATATTTCTACTACTCATATTTGTCATCTTCTAATTAATGGGATACACCTCTACACCACTGAATATTTTCTCAATATGGACAGATACTAAAAACAAACGAAAATCTGAAGTCAACTACATACTCTTGGTAATATCTTCTCCCCTAATGAGTATGCATACTAATCTTAATTAACAGTAGCTAGCAGATGTTATTCTGAGTTTAGAGAAATGAAGAAGATGGAGTGTATGATAGTTGATGTTGTGACTGTAACATTATTATTAGTATTAGTGTTATCAATAGGGCGGAGTGATTGCTCAATTGGGGAACAGCCTTTGTCGAAGATTGCTATTCACAAAGCCATTCTCTCTCTAACCGATTCTGCCTCCATCAAAGCTAAACCTCTTCGTCTCGGTCACAACGTATTCTTCACTCCTTTTTCTCAATTTTATTTATCAATTTTGCTTTAAATCAGCTTTCATTGGTTATTGTTGGTTACAGGGTGAGGATACTGCATCGGTTGTTGTGGAATTTGAAAACGATAAACCTTCAAATGATGACTGGATTGCTGTATTCTCTCCTGCAAAATTCAAGTAAAACTCCTTCAATTTCTTTCTTCTCTCATATCTTTTCGAAATAGAATTCAGTATTTATCATTGTAATCTCAGTGGATCGATTTGTGACCTGGAAAATGACCCTAGAGCAGATGTTCCTTACATTTGTAGTGCCCCTATTAAGGTATGGAAACTCAAAATAGGAATTTCTGCTTCGATTTCTTTCACTTTGTTAATTCCTACTAGTATTTCAGTACCAATTTGCCAATTTCTCCGATCCTAACTATGCCAATACTGGAAAAGCTTCTCTCAAGTTGCAATTAATCAACCAACGATCTGATTTCTCCTTTGCCTTGTTTCGAGGCGGATTATCGAATGTACGTTGTTTCTGTAAAATGTAACACTATTTATTGTTTTGTTTACAAGCGGATTATGCTTCATCTTGGTATTTTGATTTTTGCAGCCACAATTGTTGGCAGTGTCCAACTCCATATCCTTTGTGAACCCTAGAGCACCGGTTTATCCTCGCCTCGCTCTCGGAAAGTCTTGGAATGAGGTACATAGTTTGGATTTGTCAAAATTTTATGTTTTAATGAATATCCTAATTTGAACTATTTTTGGCAGATGACTGTAACATGGACGAGTGGATATAACATCGATAAAGCTGTTCCTTTTGTTGAGTGGGGCCAGAAGGGTGGCAAGAAGACGCGCTCGCCAGCGGGGACATTGACATTTGGGAGAAGAAGCATGTGTGGTAAAATTGATCATCTTAGCCCATCTGAATTTAAATATGGCATCAACCTTTATCAAGTTCGAACTTAAGGTTACCTCGCGTAACTGAAATATCGCATAAAATAGATGGTTAGTTATTGCTCTTTTATTGGTTGTTGCATTTTTGTGCTAATACATGAAGAACAATTAATACCGTATTTGATTTCATAGTAGGAGTAATTCACAAATATATGTTTCATGATAATTTTGATGTGGGATTGTGATATCTAACTAAGGATTCCTTGGCTAATAGGATCTCCAGCTCGTTCAGTTGGTTGGCGTCATCCTGGTTGGATACATACGAGTTTTCTTAAAGATTTGTGGCCAAATACTGTGTATGTCCCCAAAATGATTTAGAAATGTACACCCTTGATTAGAAACCACATATTTCTTGGCTAAAACTTGAACTTTTCTTCGTAGGTACACATACAAGCTCGGTCACTTGTTATCAAATGGCTCTTATATTTGGAGCAAGATATATTCATTCAGAGCATCTCCGTATCCTGGGCAAGATTCATTGCAGCGTGTCATAATATTTGGAGACATGGGGAAGGTAATGAGTTATTTGACTTGAACCATACATAGAATAACCAACAATAGATGTGTGACACAGATATTCTAAGGATAACTAACTAATTTAAATTATGCTGATATAAGAAATCGACTGCTCTAAAAGCTTAAAGCAAAGGTGGAATACTTGATTGGCCTGAATAGTTTTTCCATTCCTATTTACTACATATGTTTAATTCTAAATTCCTTGCTTCGACATGGTGGTCTGACTTCTTCATAGTAATCTGCTAGCTCTAAAGAATATAAAGTCTTAATATAAATTGTTAAGAGACAGCTATTCAATAATGTAGTATCCAAATATACGCAAGTGTAATTTTGCTACCTTTATGCAATTATAAGTCTCTTTTAAATCATTTTAACCATGAAGTAGCACCCCATTATGATAACATCATATTTGCTGCATGAATTACTGTACTAAGTGCGAGTGCTGAAGCATCATGGTGTTCTTGTTTCATTTCAATGATTTTAGCTCCATTGGAAGTTCCTGCAGCAGCATTGAAGTATGCTTAATAACCCGTATTATTTGTTGATAGAACTGGAAAAAATTTCATTGACTAATTTTGTGATATCTACTTGTCGACTTTTTATCAAATACCATGGATATGTCACTCTGGTTTTTCAGGGGGAGCGTGATGGATCAAATGAGTATAACAACTATCAGCCTGGCTCATTACATACCACTGACCAATTGATCAATGATCTTAATGACATTGATATAGTTTTCCATATTGGAGATATCACATATGCTAATGGCTATATCTCTCAGTGGGATCAGTTCACAGCACAGGTTGAACCTATAGCATCCACTGTCCCATATATGATAGCAAGGTACGTTCTTATGACCTGTCATACGATGTGCATTCTTCTTATTGATATCCGATCTTCACTCTTTCTGTAACAGTGGAAACCACGAGCGTGACTGGCCTGGGACAGGATCCTTTTATGGGGGCACAGATTCCGGTGGAGAATGTGGTGTGCCAGCTGAGACAATGTTCTATGTTCCTGCGGACAACAGAGCCAAATTTTGGTAACCATAAAAGTTAAATGAAGAAACATGATGCTCTCTCTTTGTTATATTTTCCTCTAGAAACTCTAAAGCTTTTGTATCAAATCTGTTATAAAACTGAAAGCAGCGAGAACACGGGAAAGAGTTTGGGCTCCATATTATGTACTTACTTGTCAATGCATCAAACTTAAAGCGTATTGATTTCAGGTACTCAGCAGATTATGGCATGTTTCATTTCTGCATAGCAGATACTGAGCATGACTGGAGGGAAGGATCTGAGCAGTACAAGTTCATCGAACATTGTCTTGCGTCTGCAGATAGGCAAAAACAGCCTTGGTTGATATTTGCTGCGCATAGAGTTCTTGGATATTCTTCAGACAAGTACTATGGCTTGAAAGGTTCGTTCGAAGAGCCCATGGGAAGAGAAAGTTTGCAAAAGCTCTGGCAGAAGTATAAAGTGGACATGGCCTTCTATGGTCATGTCCATAATTATGAAAGAAGCTGCCCAATTTATGAGGTAAACCTGCATCTATACTTTGGAAAAAACGTGACTCTATAGATGCTCTGCATCTATACTTTGGAAAAAGCGCGACTCTATAGATGCTGACTTTTAGTTTTGTCCGATGGTGCAGAATACATGTGTGAATCTTGAAAAATTTCACTACTCTGGTACGGTGAACGGGACGATACATGTAGTGGTAGGGGGAGCCGGAGCTCACTTGTCTGAGTTCAGTACGCTTAACACAACATGGAGTGTGCACAAGGACTATGATTGGGGATTTGTGAAGCTCACTGCCTTCAACCACTCCTCCCTTCTATTCGAATACAAGAAGAGCAAAGATGGTAAAGTTTACGATTCTTTTACGATCTCTAGAGACTACAGAGACGTCTTAGCGTGCGTGCATGATGGCTGCGAAAAAACCACTCTAGCAATTTGAGAATTAACAGCCACCCCATCTTGTGCAATAGCATGCAAACTATGTACTATCTTGTTATTCATTACTATCGGTTACAAAGAACGCATCCACAAATTAATAATGTGCGATTGCACATAAATTTATGCAAAAATCCTTTTATGCTCACTGAGTAGTAGTAGTAGTAGTACTAATTTATTCCGTCATTATTTGTCACTGGTTTTTTTTCTGGTCGATCTGTCAATACTTGTCTTATTTACTTTTTACTAATTTTAGTAATGGATCATATATTGCAATAATTTTTTAGTACTAACTTTTTTTTCCATTTTTCTTTACATTTTTTAAATACTGACTTGGTTAACTTGTGATAATTAATTGCTGACGTGACGGTGTAAAAAATTGTATTCTCAAAATCTCCGATCATACAACCCCACCAATGACTTTTTTGTGTTCCCTCTTTTTCAGTGTTAATCACTTTCTCATTAAATGTCGTGTTTGTCAATGAAGGGGTTGGTAGAATAGTTGGCGATGCGAGGTTCACGTAGTTGCATGCAAATATGAGGCTAAAAAGGGCTCATTGTCTCGGGAGGAAGATATTTATGCATATTTATTTGATGCCACCACTAAATTGTACTCCATTTGTTAGGATAGTATACTTCATCCATTCCATAAAAATAAGGATATTTTCTGATGCAGAAATATATAGAGAATGATTTAACTGCACCACTTTCCTTTTCCTTTTGTCCCACAGAAATAGTCTTTTTATATTTATGAAAAATTTCCTCCAACCCATTACTCATATATGATAAGGATCTCTGTTGGATCCATATATTTTATCCAATGAATATGCCTCAAGTGTTGATCAACAAAACAACACAAAAACAAACAAAGATAGGGTGGATCTAGCCACAAAAACTAGATCCAAACTTGAATCGGAAGGAAGAGTTGAAATGGAAGAATGTGTAAATAATGAATAATTGGGATTAAAATCATTGGACCCAAAAACTCGATGCACTATTTATTAGCCCTAAAAATACGTATACATGGTAGATCTAAAACATGCATATAATTAAATCATATAATTACATACTCCCACAGTCCCAAAAGAGTATGTACTTTTGGTTGAACACGAGTTTTAATGCACAATTGGTAAAGTAGGAGAGCGGTAGAAATAAAAAGTAATTAAAGTATTGTTAGTGGAGAATGAGTCATATCTTCCTTTTTTTTTTCTTTTTCTTTTCATTTTTGTTTTTCTTTTCTTTTCTTTTTTTCTTGACAACCTTTTTATTCTTTGCACACTTGAATTAGTTTTTATAATTTCACATCATACATTTTTAGAAATAAGCACACTACTTTTCACTATTTTCCCTTATCTCTTCAACTCCTTTCATAAATTATCAAATATAATCCATGAATTTTCTGATGGTTCCTAAGCATTCTAATGCCAAGGATGTGTCAAGTTTCTCCTATATCTTTCATCTCAAACTGTAACGATAACCAAATCGCTTATGTTAGATAACATTCCCTTACTATTTCCAATTGAAGGTATGTCATCTACATAGAGTGACAAAAACACTATATTTCCACCTTCAATCTTCTTGTACATGTAGCTCTCATCTGGGCACGGCTCAAAGCCAGAGAAATGATTTAACAGTTTGGTCGAAACATATGTTCCATGAGCGAGAAACTTGCTTGAGACCTAAATGGCCTTCTTAAGCTTCCACACTATGCGTTCCTTGGCTTTGACTACACATATCCCTTGGGTTGTTCCATGTAAATGGTGTTCTCAAGACTTCGATTAAGGAAAGTTGTCTTAACGTCCATCTGGCATACCTCTTAATCCATGTAGGCTGCAATAGGCAAAATTATTCAGATTGACTTGAGCATAGCTACTAGCGAAAAGTTTTCATCATAATCGATACCTTCTCTGTGGCTATGAACCTTAGCTACTAGTGTTGCTTTAATGAGTCTAACTTGTCATTCAGGTCTTCATTTACGTTTGTAATCCATTTGCTCATAATGACAGTACAACCTTCAGGTAGGATCGACAAGTCATAAACGTCCTTGTCTACCATTGATTGTAGTTTAGAATCAATTCCTTCTTTTCTAGAAAAGGCTATCTGAATCAGCCATCGCTTCTCTCAGGTTCCATGGGTCAAGTTCATTGCCGTCTGTAACCAAGACTCACCTACACCAATGTAATAGTGGTACAAAAGTTGATAACTCAGGTGTTGATTGTACTTTTGTTATTGGATCTTGGTTAATGGAAATTGTATTATCTCTTAATTCGTCAAGAGCTACTTTACTGTGGGGTTTATGTTTTATCACATGGTCTTCCTCCAAGAACTTGACATTTGTGCTAACAACCACGTTCTTATTTCGGATATTATAGATTTCATAACCTTTCATGCCACTAGGGTACCCTACAAACAAACATTACTTAGTACGAGACTTCAACTTAGTTGGATTTTTTTCCAACACATGTGTTGGACAACCCCACACGCTGAGTTGTCTTAGACTAGATTTTCGTGCAGTCCACAACTCATGTGGCGCTGTATGTACTGATTTAGATGGTAAGTTGTTCAAGGTATAGCTTGCTGTAAGCAAAGCATGTCCCCAGAATGAAATGGGTAACTTAGCATAACTCATCATTGATCGATCCATTTCTAAGAGGATTATGTTCCTTCGTTCAACTATGCCATTGTGCTGGGGTGTGTTAGGTACAGTCAATTAGGATTCAATTAGGATTCAATTCCTGCCTCTGATAAGTAGTCCAAAAAACGAAGCCTTTCAACGGACCCCCACCGCAGTAGACAACTTCTCTGCGCTCAATAATACCACGATGACGGCGACGCCCATCTTGCATCTACCTTAGTTTGAGTGACACATGGCATCGACCTACCACAAGAAATTATAGCCTATAGTGAAAGCGATCAAAAAATGAAAACAATATCTTTTGGGGCGAGAGTTTGTCAGACTTGAAGTATTTATTGTCCCAAATAGTACAAACTTCGGACCAACAATTCTACATTAGGAAGCTCATGGGATTTAAGTTCACAATGAGTAAATATCGAGGGCTTTGAACCGTGTAACTGACGCGCTCTCTCACCGCGATTTGGAAGTGACCAAGGATGACCTAATGGTCATCACACTATTTTATAGGCCCATGGAGATAGTTATGGAGACGATTCAGGTTGAGAATACTACACCACAGGACCTCTTAAAGCTTCAGCGTGTGATTGCCGAGAGATCAGCCCAGGCCCATGTATCTGCGACGGATGGACTTTTATTCTTCAATCATCGCATTTATGTTAGTCGGGTGTGTTCCGTACGGTCGGGCATCTTGAGTAGAATGACGCTAAGGCAGCGGGACTTTCGGACGAGAAACGTACATTCGCGCGCGTCGCAACTTCTTTCTGTTGGTCAGGAATGCGGGCTGATATTCGCAGTTATGTCGCGTCCTACGTTGTATGCCATGATTGAAATACATCACCGATAAGACTTCGGGTTTAATTAAGCACTTGCTGATCTCGGATACGGTTTGGGCGGCTGCATCTATAGATTTTATCGTGGGTTTACTCCATCACATGGATACACCACGATCATGGTAGTGGTTGATCGATTGTCTAATTATGCCCATTTCGCCAAGTTATTTGTCAACACGGTCGTTAAACTACATGCCTTTCTTGAGAAGCTATTGTGCGATTGTGACACAATTTTATGAGCGATTTATGGAAAGAGTTACTGCCTTCGAGTAGCACTAAGCTCCATTTTACTACTGTATATTAGGCTTAAACGAAAAGAAAATCCGAAGTCACAAATAGGGTATTGGAGCAATATCTTCGTGCCTTCACTTTTGAGAAATCGCGAGAGTGATTTGCACTCCTTCCTTAGCACAGTTGGCGAAACATTGCATTGTTAATGTGCGTCGGTATGTTTCCCTTTAATGCATTTTATGGGAGGGAGCCGTCGAACATTTTCGGTACTCCTGCAAAACCCGCAAAGTACGCGGTCGTTGTTGAAAATCTAGGAGGGTGGGGAAATACCGATCCTACTCGGACTTTTGAAACAAAATTTAGCTTTTATTCAACGACGGATGGTTTTCACGGTGAATTAACATAGGTGACATTTGAAGTTTCATGTAGGTGATAGCGTGCTAATTCACTCTAGCCGTACAACAAAGATTTTGTAGGTTGTCCACTTTCTGCTAAGTTGATTAGGCGTTTCTACGGACCGTTCATCGTGAATCAATGGATCGGAGCTGTCGCATATCAGCTACAACTGCCCCTTGAGAATCGAATTCATGATGTCTTCCACATCTCCATCATCAAGACGTTCACCTCTCGTTTGTCTGATTCAGTTGTCCAGCAACTTTCTTATAAATTTAGACGGGTCGCCCTATGGATACCTGATACACTCGGATTTTGCACTGTTTAAAGGCCATTATTTGGTCCGTTTTTGATGTCAAAGTCACTCTAAACGTCCATTATTTGCATATTTTGTCTATTTTGGTATTTTGACGTGTTTTGTGAGAAATGTGCATAATTGAGCCGAAAAAGGGAGCCAAAACACAAAGTCTGGAAATCTGGAGTCAGACGGCGACCGGCGGGCAGAGCAATGCAGCAGTCCGCCTCGAAAAAATACGCTTGGAAGAGAAGTCTCGCCCGACGACCGCCGGAAGTCATACGGCGGTCCGCCGCCGAAGAAACAGACTCTCTGGACTCCAACGCGGCGACCGCCAGCCCACCGGAGAAAGGCGGCGAATCCGAGATGCCCTAGATTTGCTCCAAGATTTGCCATATTTTGAAGACTTTTTCCCTTCTACAACAAGGACTGACTTTCCCCTATAAATAAGACCTCAAGCTTAATGAAAAAGAGAGAGCTTCTACTTGCAAAAATAATTCATAGAGATCAAAAGCTAGAGTACTTCACTTGTGCAAGGAGTTGGAGAAGGATTTCAAGAACATCAATAACGACAAGGATTCAACCTACGGGTTTTATTTGCTTTAGTTTTATGTTCCAATTGTTTTCCTTTCAATCTATGTGTTTAGCTTATTTCATCATGTGTAACTAAACTCATAGGATTCTAGGGATGTGTTATTAACGACTTTGGTTATACAATTCTAATTTTCTATTTAATATCCGTTTTGTTTTTTACTTAGTTTCTTCCCCAAGTATCTTGATGCTTCATGATTGAGTGACACAATCGTGTATGATTTAATATAACTTTCTAGCGAGTTAGATCCACTTAGTAGACGCTACAGTTAGTTTTCCTTAAAACGGCACTGTTAATTGAGAGTGAGGACTTTTCAAGGGTCTTAGGAGCTATTTGGAGTTACGTGTTAAGATTGACAACCCTAATCTTGTAATCAACGTTTGCATCGCATGAGCATAAGCTAGGCGACTCGTCCTATCAAAGTAATAACTGTGCTAGGGTATTGTAGTTTGGAATTTGTATAACCATAACTGTCAACGCACATCCCTGGGATTCCCTTATCTCTAACGATTGTCTTTGTGTTTTATTCACATTTAGTTGTTAATTGTTTTTATTGTTTCCAAAACCTTCTATTCTTCCAGATAGTAATTGAGTCTTAGTAGAGGATAGACACTTTGTGTTAGCCTTCCCCGTGTTCGATATCCCGGTACTGACCTTTAGCTATACTATATATACTTTGTATACTTGCAGGTTTATTTAGTGCTAAAAAAATAGTGCATCAATACCTCGGTTCGGGAAATGGCAGAATGAACAGTTTTCCATGACGGAATACCACAATGCCGATGGCTCATTTGTTGGTCCTTGAGTCCTTTTACATCTCCATGGGAGCCGAAACTGGAACTTTTGAAGTATTTTACGTCACTTAACCTTGAGGAAAAGGTTGTTTCTAACAAAGGGGGAGTTGACAGACATCTCAACATCAAGGACACACCTCTCGACTCTCACCCCGATGAAGTAGCTAATGAACAACTGAAACTTGCATGCAGATGAGATGATGGCGACGGAGGGAACGATCAAACCACCGGTAAGAATGATCGTCTGAATGGTAGACGAAAAGGTTGCGCATTTCATGATTTCATGACCTATTTGATAGAGATGGTTTATTATTTGTATTTAATTTTATTTTCTTATGAATGCTTTCACTTAGAATAGATTTGGTAAATATTTTTAGTTTTTCTTCTTGATTCTTTTACGAATCGTAGAGTCGAATCAAGTAGGGCCCAAACTCTATATAATAGAGTTCATTAGAGAGTCATAATTTATCATGAAATAAGAAATAAACCTATTTTCTGGAATCCTATTCGTCTAAAACCCTAGTTTCTACTAGGGGATGCTCTTCTTAATCAAATTCATGTCTACAGGTGCTCTAATCCATAGATAGGATCTTAAACTTATAAATTTAGATTTTACAACCGAACCACATAACCGTCTCTTATCTTCATTCATCTTTTGCTTGGTTTTTTCTCAAGTACGTCTGTGTTGCTCATTGCTCGGTTCAGACCAACCTTCCTGGACTTGAGTGTAAATAGTTTCCTCGTTTTTTTCATAGTTATAACAAACCATTCCACATCTTAGTTATAATAGTAGTAATATATTATGATTCCATGTAACATTTTCAACCTCAATACAAACTGAATAAAATGGAATCAACATTATTAATACATATATAAGTCGTGAGGTAACGACATAATAGACTAACCACAATTTATTACTATAATTTGGGGACATGTGGTTTAGTTGATGAGAAGGTAGGCATCCACGAGAGTGATAAGGGTCGCTAGAACAGGAACATAGATTTCAGGAGGTGGAGAGAGAATAGTAGCTTTCTCATACTCTATAGTCCATTTTGCTGAACCGTCACTCGCTTCAAGTGTACATGCAAAACTCTTGTACAGTAGCATAACATCTCCTTCCAAAGCAGAAAGTTTTATGGTTTTTGCAGCATCATCTATCACCTCCGTCAAAACCTTCATGCTCATTCCAATCCCTCCTACAACATATATACATCCCATCCATCGATTGATCAATAATATGTTAATTAATATTGAACAAACACGAATGTATTTATATACCAATAGTATAAGTCCAGGTTGTGATACAGCCGACGACCCCAAGCTCTCCTTCGGTGACCTCACCACTGTTGTAGACAGCCGGAAATATTTTAACGATATCAGTTAGGTTGAGTTTGAAGAAATTGTAGAATTTATCAGCTGGACATTTTATTGGAGAGCTAGTAACTAGGGTTTCGACCATTGTGGTATAAGGCTTGGAACAATTTTAGTGTGGTTGGAGTTGCAACAAAATAATCTTACTTTCTCAACTTATAGTGTTGTGGCTACATTATTTAATTGTATGGTTGGATCGTTGGCGTGATATCACACCTAATATCTATTGATGGCACATGGAAATCGTACAAAATCTTTGGCTAATGATTCTTTGGACATATTTGATTGATTAAGAATATAAGACATGCTTGTCAATTGTTTTAAGAAACTTTGGTTCTTAGAATGGTTGGTATTTGACTCTAAACAGTTATTGCATGCTGAGAATAGCAATGGATAGCCATCTACTCATTAATCAATAAAAAACGGATTACATTTATATAAAAGAGAGAAATTTGTAATAGAATGTGAGTCTTACTTTTATATACTGATTTTGTAATGGAATACTCATTAATCAATAAAAAACGGATTACATTTATATAAAAGAGAGAAATTTGTAATAGAATGTGAGTCTTACTTTTATATACTGATTTTGTAATGGAATGTGAGTGTAATGATTTAGTGAATATGAATTCCATTTAATCAAAATTAGAAAAAGTAAATGAAACTTAAAATTATGAACATCCTAAAATGTAAAAAATAAGACATTAATACGTATTTGAATCTGCTACTCAAACCTAACTTGTACTAAAATGAACACATATAAATGTATATTGTCTCACGAAATCATTTATTCATTTCAATTAGGTTTGAGTAGCAGATTCAAATACGTATTAATCATATCATGTTCAAATTAGTCACAATTTAAAATGGATTTCAATATTACTGAAATCTACATAAATTATACTAATCCAAGTCCATCTTATAATTTAGAAATTAGTAAAGGCTATTTGAGGAGAAAAATAAACTATTACCATGTACTTGCCAGATTTGGATTATGTGCAGTCATTGTGGGGTGCCAGTTTAATTTAGGAAAAATTTAGGTCAATTGATCACAAATTTTATAATGATTTGGTTTTCCTTAGGAACAATTATTTATATCCTACCCACGTGAAATGTCAAGTAGTCATCTTTTCCTCCCTTGAGCGGTCATTGTACTTAATACTCCTTCCGTCCTGTTATAACGAGGAGTTTCTTTCAAGTATGAGATTTAAAAAGTTGATATTTAAAGAGATAAGTGGGTAATGAATAAAGTATGAAAAAAAAATAGAGTAAAAAGATAATAAAGTAAAAGAAAGAAAATGAATTATATTTTGCTAAAAAGAAAAATGACTCACTTATAGTGTTACATCCCAGAAAGAAAAGTGACTCTCATGTGGTGGCAATAATGGAGTATATTAGTAGCTATCAACATTTAAATTGACGATATAATGTTCTCCCTCCCTCCCTCCCTCCTCCCTCCCTCTATAACTGAGTCGTATTCTTTTTTGGTTGTCCCACTATAGTTGGTCATTTCCTTTTTTTAACAAAAAACAACAAATTTTCTTCTGTCTTACTTTACTTTTATTGTCTCTTACTATATTCTTTCTTCATTTCTCTACATTTTTCCTTTTCTACTTTATTAACCATATATTAAACTCGTACAACACAATTTTTCTTAAATAATGTGAATAGCTATATTAATACTACATTGCCCACCATTAATTGTCACAAGTAGATCCTACTCAGAATTTTAGAAATTCTAGCAGGGGCCGACCCATGAATTTTTAAGGAGTGAAGAAAATTTACAAATGAAAGAATTTTGAAAATTTGTGGGGCATCTAATAAGAGATTAAAAGAAATATATTTAAAAATAAATAATATATATAGGGGCATTTTTCCCTCTTTACTAATGTTCCTCTGTCCTCGTCTAGGGTTCAGGGTAGTGCGGTTGTTAGGCTAGAACGAGTGGTGACAGGCTCTATCACTGCTCTCCTTAATTAATTGGGTAGGGTTCCTCGAGGAAAGATTGTTGGTCTCCAATGCTCGAGATTCGAGCTTCTTTTCATAAACTGAAAAACACAAGAAAAGAAAAACTATTAACAATATATATACTCTATTTGATAGACTATGGAGTTAGACTCTAGCTCTGCAGATGTTATTTTTGTGTCGTTGGGTCTGTGTCTATCTTTCCTATCAAAAAACCTCAACCCATTTCTATTGGCTAGTTTAGTGGAGTAAAGGATCGATCCAACAGAGATGGATGTAGGCGAGATACTCTTGTTATGACAATCTGGAAGGGTTGGTTTCCTACCACGCTTTTGGGGTTGGGTTTGCCTAGGCGATGAAATAAAATTATACTCTACCTATCCTGACTAGTAAGCAACTAAATGATTCACGTAACGGGATGTGTATGTGAAAGTTTGAAGGCTGGACTACTAGTGTGCATGTGAAAAGTGAGAACTTACCCTAAATGGATAGAAAAAAGCAAAAGGGAATAACAGACTCACCGGCCAACTGCTACCTGGACATACAAAAAAGTAACAAACGCAAAAAGAGGGTCTCTAGGTTAGATTGTGATGTTCTCTTCTTCATCAAGCAACGAAAAATTATCAGAACTAAACTTCCGTGGATGAATGTTTGAGGTCAAAATCGAACAACTCAAATCCAACACCAATCTAACACACAAACTCTGAATCTAGGCAAAAATTAAAACAAATGCAACCAGGCAAGCATAAATCAACACACGTGCACTCAGACCAGCATGCAAGGTGACAAAAAAACTCAGATCTGTGCATTTTAAGATGAAACAACCGATTTAAAAACTTGAGAAATCTCAAGAAACACTAGATCTAATTTAACTAATATGAATTTAAACGCTTGACCAACAGAAATGCATGTAAAACTACTAGATCTATCTACCTAGGCTGAAAGAAAGCAATAAACAAGCTGAAACTCAAATAAAACCATAAAAACTTAACTTCATTCAGGATATTTAAATCAAAAGATGTCTCCAGCAAAGTAACGACTGAAATCCATGACAAATGCAAGTAAAATAAGTTCTTAAACTAAGAAAGCATTAAAAGAAAGCATGTAAAAGATGATGGCTTCTTCGGAAAATGGAACTTCTAGAACTACGGTGGTGCACTGACTGGTCGGACGGTAAACTCCTTCTCCCGACAGGTGGCTGGAACTTCAAGTGAGCACTAGCTAGCTAAGCTAAAAGAATGCAGTAAAACTTATCCAAGAAGTGCAGTAAATTTTATCTAAGAAATGGTCTAAGCATGGAAAATGTTTCTTCAAGGTTGATCTTTGATGCACTATTTTTTAGCACTAAATAAACCTGCAAGTATACAGAGTATATATAGTATAGCTAAAGGTCAGTACCGGATATCGAACACGGGGAAAACAAACACAGACTGTCTACCATATACTCAGTCTCATATACTATTTGGACACACAGTTGAGATTGATTAAACTAAGAAACAAACAGAAAATAAAGGCAAGTAAAGAAAGCAATTAAATGAAAACAGTGGAACAACTTCGTAGTTTGTAGTTAACTTGGTTTGAGAAAGCAAATGAGACAAGGGAACCCTAGGGTAATGATTTCATCAACTCATTAGTAATTTTAATTATTTAGTTCTATGTTCATCCAACTCAAGCTCTACTAGGAGTTATTCCTATTGTGTATCAACACTCTTGTCACAAATATTGCATTGACACATAAAATATAAACCACTCAAAGTTATCACCGATAAGAGATTAACAATAATCAAAGTAACAACCAAGCAGTTAAATATAAACCAAGGAATAATTAAAGTAAAACGAGTTCTGAACATTAAACAAAACAAAAAAAAAACTACATAGAGTCAATTACTTTCATCCCCTAGGATTCTATAAATTTAGCTATCCATAGACGGATAATCTAAATAAATATAAGCAAAATAAGACATGTTCAATCACACAAAAACTAGATAAAACCCGGAAGAATTAATCTTGCTCTTGCTTGATCTCCCTTGAATTCTATGCTCCTTGTAGAAGATGGAGGAATTTATGTGTAAGGTAGGGGATGAAATTAAGGCTCTAAGATTGGTGAATAATATGAATTAGGCTATGGGGTATATATAGGCTTGAGAAGGATTTAAATTTGGTAAAAAATATCCTCCAAGCAATAGGAAAGATGAAATTTTCATTCCCCATAGTAGAAGGAAAAGATTTGGCTTCACAAGGTAATATCTTCTTTCCTTCTTTAAATTTCCGCCTAGACTGCATTTGACAGCTTTGCGCGACTTTGGTAGAACGGCCATAACTCTCTCCATAGAACTCCGATTTAGGTTATCTTGGTACCAACGCGAAGCTCGAAGACGAAGAGAATGACATGTATAACGCCCTGATCGGACTTCAGGATCGCCGACAAATTGAGTTTGAAGACAGCTATCGTGCGCCGAGTTTATGTGGCGGTCCGCCACACCATGCCCGGCGGTCGCCGCACGTTAATCAGAAGCTTCTGACTCTTTTGTGGCGGTCTCCACACACTTCCCGGCGGTCTGTGAACTCCCGCGGTCGCTAGGGCTTGTCCGGCGGTCGATACCTGAAGCTCCAAATTTCCTACTTTGCGTTTTAACTCTCTTTTTAGGCTCAAATATGTTACATTTCTTAGTTATGATGCAGCTATAGAAGACAAGTCTTGGAGGCTAAGAAAATTATACTTTGAGTTTTATTTATTTCCTAGTTAGTAAAATTAGTAGATGGAAAAATATTAATTGTTTTCCTTCTACAAATTAGGTTTTCCCTTTTTGATTATTTTCCTAGTTATTTTTGCTTATTATCTTTTTAGATATTTCATTTCCATAAGTTTAGGATTTCTTAGTTATTTTCTTTCCATAAGTTTAGGATTTTCCTTTGCCTATATAAAGACATCTTTGTTGATCTTAAAAAACAGACTTTGAATAATAATTTGATATTGAGATTTTATACTCCGAAGTTCTCAATTAGTTGAGTTCTTTTTATCTCATAGTTTATCAATCTCATACGTTCCTTCGTTCATTTGCATCATTTGGTATCACGATCCAGGTTGATTATCAATGGCTGAACGTAGATATAGCGGCAGACGTAGCGATGCTCGTGGCAGCGATCGTGGTGAGAGACGTGGAGATCTCCCAAACGAAGAGGCTGCACGACAGCGTGATCTGCGCGACATCGAGAACGATGATCTGAGACAACAGGTTCGAGACCTCCAACGCGACATCGAGAACGGTGATCTGCGACAACAGGTTCGTGACCTACAACGACAATTGGCGCGATTGGAGAAGCATCGGGGGAAATTCAACCTGATGAGGTCTATTGCGCCGGAGCGTTGTTCGATGGACGATCCATTATTCAATGACTTCTTCACATCATATGATGTGGATGAACCATCGAAGAATAGTAATAGCAATATATTTTCGATGTCGGTGTATGATACGCATGTATACGACGAGGATATATTCTATGAGCTCCCCGGATTGATGAGCGAATCCATGCCTCCTTCCGTGAAATTTGACGATGCTGCCGAAGACGAGGGCGTTGTCATCTATGACGATGAGGAGTACGATGAGGCTGAAGAGGAGAAATGTCTCCTAGGGTTCATGTTTGGGGATGCAGAGGAGGAAGCGCTCGCAGGTGATTTGGCTGTTCCTGTGGATTTGAATCGGCCGGAGAGCAATGGAATTTCTGATGAAGGCACCAGTTTAGGTGTGGCGGTTAATGGTGTGTTGAAAGAGAAAAGTTTTAGAATTGCAGATTCTGGGTGTATACATGAAAAAGAGAGTGAAGATGACCTTTCTGTCATTGATCATGCTTTGAGTACAGAGAAAGAATTATCCATTTGCATGGATTCTCATTCCAAATCCACTATGTCGTGTAGTGCTACTACAAAAGCTTATGTTGGGACTAGGGCCTGGGCATACAATGGTGGCGCGTGGGGGAAGAAAAAACTGGGTAGTAGTGGTAAAGTACCTTATTTTTGGCGTATGTGGAAGCTTGATAGTGTTCATGACCTTCCAAATCGTGATTCTCAGTTTCGGCTTATTGCTATTCAGATTCTTAGCTTGGAAAAAGATCCATCAATTATATGTGGAGTTGAATATTTGTTGTGCCTATTTGTTAAATTGCCAGAATTGTTGGAGTATGTGAAACGTGATCATGGAGACAAAGTAGACTCGAGGACGAGTCTTTTTCAAGAAGGGGAGTATGATGCAGCTATAGAAGACAAGTCTTGGAGGCTAAGAAAATTATACTTTGAGTTTTATTTATTTCCTAGTTAGTAAAATTAGTAGATGGAAAAATATTAATTGTTTTTCCTTCTACAAATTAGGTTTTCCCTTTTTGATTATTTTCCTAGTTATTTTTGCTTATTATCGTTTTAGATATTTCATTTCCATAAGTTTAGGATTTCTTAGTTATTTTCTTTCCATAAGTTTAGGATTTTCCTTTGCCTATATAAAGGCATCATTGTTGATCTTAAAAAACAGACTTTGAATAATAATTTGATATTGAGTTTTTATACTCCGAAGTTCTCAATTAGTTGAGTTCTTTTTATCTCATAGTTTATCAATCTCATACGTTCCTGCTTCATTTGCATCATAATGGCCTTAAAACAGTGCAAAATCCGAGCGTATCAATCTTCTATTTATAGGGCTGCCTGCCCCTAATCCATGGGGTTTCTCATTCTCTTGAAATGACGATTCTGTCCCTTCTAGATAGATGATCATTTGCAAAAATTTGCTCCTTCTTGTGCTCCAGCTTTATGGCATGCATCCGTCAGTAGCGCAACTTTCTCTTCCGACCCTTTCCTCCTGACTTATTACCTCATCTTGCAACTTTAGCTACTATTTCGCAGATATTATCCTATAAAGCTCCTTATATTGACAAGTAACCAAGCCCTAAAACAAGACTTATCAAAGACCCTCTATTTATAGGGAGGCTCATTGCTGCAATCTCTAGGGCAAACTCTTCCTAATTTGACATTTATGCCCCTGTGGCAAAGGATATCTTCTGCCTCTCTCTCACTCTCTTCTCGTAAATTTTGCAATGCCAACACCCCTTGATATATCCCATTGATCAGTTGGGCGGCTTTTCAGTAATTTTCACTCTAATTTGCCTTGTTTTTGTGACATCCCTAACCCAAAACATGCATTATTTGCATATTATATTGTCATTGCATAACATATTGTCATTTGTATTACAGAAATATAAAGTGTGTCATAGAGAATATATTTTTGTTAACTCGGTATAGTCAAATATATAATAAAGATAAAGTACTTCATTGTTAAAACAATTCATACAGTCTATTCACTTTAAAGTTTGCAAAAAGTTTAAACAGGTTCAAATTCAAAGTGGAATGAAGTAATAAAGTACCGAAATGAAGTAGTTAACTACTGGAATGAAGTATCAAACCTATTGGAATGAATAAATACAATCAAATAAATGTATCACAACATTTTCAGAAAATCAAAATGCTAACAAAAGAATATCACTAAAACAACTCTTCACTTATATTTGCTTCTTCGATATGTTTTGTCGCAATTCCTTGAATCATGCCAACCAACTATGTGGCATTTGGCACATCTACGACCAAGCTTGGACAAATTCTTTATTTCTTCATATGGCATATCTACGACCAGGCTTGGACATATGCTCTATTTAGAAAATAAAACAAGACACTGGTATAAAACATAAAAACTAAATATTGTTAGTCAAAAATCATAATAAACACAAATATGTAATATTGAGAATGAATAGATATTTACTTCATTCCAGTAGGATTTTACTTCATTCAAAACCATTATTACTTCATTGGACTACGGGTTTACTTCATTCCAGCATTTGATCAAACAAATGCTATATACATTCGAAAAGCAAAGTTTCCGTACGTTTTCACTATCTATGAATTAATTAATAATGATCAGTTTAAAATTAGACCATCTATAGTTTTGGTTGAGCAAACATATTCAAATCCCCTAGTCGAGTCGACATTATCATCAAGCATAATATATTCATCTTACAAGTGCAAGCTTTCCAAAACAGTAGTCAAGTCAGAAACAAAAGCTAAGCTCACAAAGTGATGAAGCAAGGAACATGATTGATAGGCTATATCATCTTCTTCACTCTCTGTGTCCACTTTATCTTCACCAAAAACATAAACCTTAGGCTTAATATTCAGCTATTTTTTCATTATATTGGAGAGTCAGAACGACCGACATAAATAACCAAAAAAACACACAACTTAATCAACAAACCTCTACATTCTTTGAAACATTTCTACAAACACATCAAAGGCACAACTCCAAGCAACCATCTCTTACCTCAAACTGTTTTCCTCATCTACTATGTCTCTTCATGCTCGAATCACAATTGAAACCCCACAGATACTGCAACGAATTTAATCACTTATTTATACATACATACGCCCACATTTGTTAGAGCAAATTGAAGGAAGATTCGCACTTTGTGGTTGGTACCAAACAAGTAATGACGGATGAGAATGGAAAAACAATAAAAGTAAAAACAATAAAGCAATAGGTGTCGTTCACCTTCGGTGGACTATTTGTGAGTGTCAACCATTACGAATTAACGTCCGATTTCGGGTTAGGCTGAAGAGTTGTCGAACTAGGCAGATGGAGATGCCGAATCGGCTGATGGAGATTCTGAACCGGGGATGGTTGTCATCGATTTCAATTGAATCGGCTGGAAATGATCGATGGAGATGCTGAGCGACCGATGGTGATGCTGAATTGACCAATGGAGATGCTGAATGATGGATGACTGTCGTCGATTTCAGTTGAATTAGCTAGAGATGATCGATGAAGATGAAGATTCCTTGATTTTTCAGCTAGGTTTTCAGAGAGGTTTTGAGAGAAGTTTTGAGAGAAGAAAAGGCAGAGAGACGAGAATGTGAATTAGTGAATTTTTTGAGATATTGAATTCTAATTTTTTACCCTAATTATAAAATGACGTAAATACCCCTATGTTGAAGTAATTTGTCTACCTAATGAAGGAGCAAAATTAATAAAGCATTGTCTAATCTCATCCATTAAAAACTAGATCTAAGGGCCCAAATTTGATCTCTAGTTCGGTCATTAAGACTGGATTTGTGAATAATGGGACTCTATATATATATATATATATAGAGAGAGAGAGAGAGAGAGAGAGTTGTGATCAATGTCGAACTAATTTTAAAGACCGAACTAGAGACCAAATCTGGGCCATTAGATCTAGTTTTTTTTATGAGATGTGCTGCTGTGAAAAATTTTTCGGCTTCATTACAAGCCCATTTTACTTCATTGTATAGGTTTATTACTTCATTCTGTATGTAATATCTTGAAACTACAACACGTTTTTACTTGCTTCCAGTAGGTTTTGAAATGATTCAACACATGCTTCCTTCAAATTCATTGACGTGGGTTTTTGCTTGATTAACATTTAAAAATGCAATTTATTCAAGTGAGTTTATTACTTAATTCAGAAACATTATTACTTCATTGGATAAGATTTTTACTTCATTCTAGTAGAACTTTAAATGCTTCTACACATACTTCATTACAATAATTTATTACATTATTCCATGTGATTATTAAACCATATTAGCGCTATGGCGGTGGTGATAGATATTGTAGAGAGAAAGAACGACACGCGACGGCGAAACCACATTTACGTACTGTAATGAAGTAAAAACCTACTAGAATGAAGTAAAAACCTACTAGAATGAAGTAATATATTCTGGAACGAAGTTAAATCTTCGTAGCATGTTAGCATGACTTATTTACCTTCGGATGAATTAAAATAGGCTCGTGATGAAGGCGAAAATAATTTATAAATTTATGTATCTTATCCATAAAAAACTAGATCTAAAAGCCCTAATTTAGTAGGGTTCAGTGGTTCGGTCTTTAAGAGTGGATTTGTGGATAATGGGACTCGATATATATAATATGTGTAATATGTGATTATAAATGTTAAATATTAATATTAAATCTAGTGTGTACATGGAAAACTATATGTACGTACGACTTTAATTCCTATATATTTTAAATGGTTTTATTATATAGGATATATATGCTTAGTACACCTACTAATTACTAAAGAAATAACAAAATAAAATAATTCAAAAAGAAGATTAGTCATCACAATTATATACGTGGCCTAGCTAATAAAATGAACACTTGTCTATGTTATACATCTTGTCAATTCCAATATACGATGTTATGTATACAAATAGGCTTGGAAAATATTTTAGTGGGGAAGAACGGAATACAAAAACTCTCCGATTGTATATATAGATCTTTATCTTTCATAAGAATGAAAATGGAGATAGAAAAATCACAATAATTGATAGAAAAGATAGAAACAGTGGTGCTCGATAAAGAAACGAGAACTTGGAGTCGGAAGGCAGAAAAATAGTCTGAAGGATCAAGGTTGAACATGAATAGGAGTTAGGGGTTCGGTTAGAATACTCAGATGTGTATAAATCACACTTTTAATTTTATATTTCTTATGTGATTGATTGCTATGTGTTAAATTGGAGTGAATATTTGAATCATATGATGTGAGCCTGAAATGGTTGTGTTATTTGATATTGAGGTTGTAAATGATGTGGATATGTGATTTGTGCAATGAATATGTATTGAAATTATTATTGATGAAATATATGAGTATGTAATTGGTGCAATGGACATGATTGATGCATGGTATTGGAATTATTTGAACCATGGAATTAAAGAGGATATGTGACAATTTTGCCCTGGGTCTGATATTAATGGTAATGAAAATAGATCTACGGGTTATATTCAATGATAATGGACCTACAGGTCAAAGAAAATATGCAAAGAGGGACCTTCATGAAAAGGTCAAATCAAAGAGGGGCCTTCGTGGAAAGGTCAAAAATGCAAAGAGGGGCCTTCGTGGAAAGGTCAAATCAAAGAGGGGCTTTCGTGGAAAGGTCAAATAATAAAAAGGGACCTGCAGGTCGTATACAATGGAAATCTCGGGCAGATACCAGGCTTGATGGTCACAGAATAATAAAAAGCACAGAGAGGCATATGTATATGAATATTAAATTGTTTATGATATTTATTACTTCTGGTGATATATGTTGGTGAAAGAATGTGTTTGATATTTCTGTGTGAAATTAAAGGTAAGGTTTATATAAATTGAGTTGTGGCTCATATAAACCACTAATATTTTTCAGGAATAAGATATCAATGATGCGTGGGTTGATATGAGTTACAGTTATTATAAGGGTCGGCGGCTGACGCGTTTTGACAACCTTCTCCTCCTCATAATTTCTGCATGTAGATAAATGTATAATATATAGAGTGGTGAGAGGGTCCCACTACGGTTTAGAATATTTTGAAATATGTACTTGATAAATATTGATTTTTGAAATTTTATAATATGTGTGTTTTATTTATTTGAAGTGTGGTTATTTATTTTTAAAATCTGAATTTATTTATTGTAAGTGTATAAGTCATAAGGGTTGAGGTCTTACAGTTTTCATCTGCTTGGTCAAGTTGCAACATCTAAGGGCATGCTTGGCATGATGGAATGGAATGAGGGTAGAATGGAATGAAGATATGAAAAAAATGTCAATTTCCTTGGATTTCCTTTGCATTTTCATCCATTCACTCATTCATTCCCTCACACCAATCAAATGAATATAATAGAAGTAGGAATCACATTCCATTCCATCATACCAAGAAGCCCCTAACTGATCTAGCAACAATCCTGCAAACTTAAACTTAAAATTCATACATTATATCACAAAAAGTGTGTAAAATGAACCTTATCAATTGAATAATTTACCTAGAATTAGGATAATTCACTGTTTAATCAATAGAACAAGGGAGAATTGAGGTTTTATGTGAATTCATTCTTGAGTCTTTAAATCTTTTGGAAGTTAGATATGTTCGTAAGAGGACTTTAATACAATATCTAATCTACGGATTTCTCAAATCAGGAGGGGTTTTAATCTAATCAAGTAACTGTTAATAACTCTAGAGACACGCATCAATACGTGGTAATTTGTTCACAGTTAACAAGCATAGACAAATAGTGCCATGAATATGATGAATATTGTCGTTAATAGTGCTATATAATGCGATGAATAGTTTTGTGATTAAATTCAGAAGCGTTTTCTTATTAAATTCTCGTGATGAACCATCTCCAAAATCAAGCAATGGAGTTATGTCGTTGAATTTATATGATTTCCACAATCATCATATTAATTTTCTTCAGCTACATTATTTGAAAAGAAATAGTATAAAAGGGGAATGACTTATCACTATATGTCATTATTTTAAGCCAGATGTGTAGAAGAAATCGACAGATCCAAGAATACAGGTTTGGATTGAGGGGTAAAACAAAGAAGGCCGAAAAAGGTTAGGGACAGGGATGAATCAGTGAGTCCCCATGGAATTGGAATTTTTAACCTGCTCTTGATACCATCCTAAGTATCAATCGAGAGAGATACGGAGATTTGGGAATTGAAGCTCATTGTTTTTTAATTCATATGTTTTGTGTACAGAGAGTCTCTCTTCATATAGGAGAGATTGTATATAAAATAGGAAGAAGATAATCCTATTCTAGTCTGTTGGGATCGAACTAGTCGAACGTAATTGTTTGAAACATCAAGAACAAAGAACGAGATGAATTTCAGCAAAACTCTTGCCGAGACTCTTTTTTGTATTGATAATATGACGATAAACCATTTAAATACAAATGCAAATCACAACTAAAGCCACTACTCCATTATTCTATAACTACTCCACTAACTGCTATGCTAATAACATAAAATAACATAACAAAGCATAAAATAACTACTGCATCCACCATTCTCACGTTTCCCACTTCTTCCACCTTCTTATTGTCTTAACTTCCAAGTAGGTCTAGTAGTGCGTGAGCTGCGACGAACCCCAGCTGGCTCAGCTGAACCAGGCCCATCACTCTCCCCCTCTTGAATACTAAGCTTGTCCTCAAGCTTGAAGTTTGGAAATCGTTTCTTAATCTCATCAGCTATCTCCCACGTCGAGTCATCCTCTAATAGATACTTCCACTTGATCAGTACCTGACGTTGTGGTGCCCCCCGAACCATGATTGATCGGTGAGCAAGCACCCACTCCGGCTCCACAATAGGCTCCCCTTGCTCTAAGAGTGGTGGTAAGGACACCGGCACCATATCTCCACTACCCAATCGTCGTCGCAGCAACGACACATGGAAAATACGATGAACACGACAATTTTCTGGCAGTTGCAACTCATATGCTACCTTCCCAATCCGACGCAAAACTTTATAGAGCCCAAAGTAACGACTTGTGAGTTTCTAATAGACACATCGGTAAACCGATTGCTGTCGATAAGGACGCAAGCGAAGATATACCATATCACCCTCCTCATACTCCTCATCTCGACGATGCTTATCTGCTTGAGACTTTTGTTGTCGTCGTGCTAACTCCAGATTAACCTTGAGCTCTCGGAGTATTTCATCACGAGCTCGCAGAGCAACATCTACTTCTTGGACCATTGACGAGCCCAGCTCATAAGGAACAACAACAGGTGGACTCCGCCCATACACCGCCTCAAATGGGGATATTTTAATGGAGCGATGGTACGTAGTATTATACCAATATTCAGCCCAAGCAAGATACTTCTCCCACTGCAGCGGCTTGCTCGAAGCATAGCAACGAAGGTATTGCTCAAGACTTCGATTAGTGACTTCCGTTTGGCCATCAGTTTCTGGGTGGTATGCATTACTCATCCTCAATTTAGACGAAAAAGCTCTGCCAAAACATACTTAGGAAAGCTCGATCACGATCAGAAACAATGGATTGAGGCATTCCATGTAGCTTGAGTATGTTACGCACAAAAGCATCCGCGACCGTGCATGCCTAGTATGGATGCGAAAGGGCTACAAAGTGAGCATATTTAGAGAGTCAATCAACAACAACCATTATCACATTCTTCCCCGCCGATTTTGGTAGTCCTTCTATGAAGTCCATCGACACATCGACCCACAAAGCTTCGGGCACGTCCAATGGTTGAAGAAGTCCACTTGGCATCCTAGTATCTGATTTGTTCCGCTGACAAATATCACAACAACGTACATATTCAAGGACAGCTGCTCGCATTCCCTGCCAATGAAAAACTCGAACTAGCCGGCTATAGGTGCATAAGACCCCGGAGTGACCGTCAACAGTGGAATCATGGAATTCACGAAGTATAGCTAGTCGCAACTCCTTATCATCTGGTACAACCACCTTACCATCTCGCAATAAACATCCCTGACTGACTGTAAATCGAAGATCCGAACTCACACCCTTTTCTTGAATTTCAGCCACACGTTGATTGAGCGCAACATCCAATTGTGTAGCAGCCCGAATGGAGTCCCACAACTCGGACTTAGGTACTGAAATAGAAAGCAATTCACCCATAGTATCCCTCCTTGATAAACCATCGGCGGCGCTATTCTCGGCTCCTGGCCGATAAACTATCTCATAGTCATATCCCATGAGTTTTGCCATCCATCTTTGCTGCTCGGGTGTTGAAACTTTCTGCTCTAGTAGAAATCTGAGACTTCGCTGGTCTGTAACTATCTTGAAACGGCGACCAAGCAAATAAAGGCGCCATTGTCGTACTGCTTCCAAGATGGCGAGCATCTCCTTCTCATATGTAGAACGGCCACGTTGCTTAACACTCAAACCACGACTCAGATATGCAAGAGGTCGATGTTGCTGCATAAGTACTGTTCCAATCCCGTAACCGCTGGCATCGGTCTCGATCACAAATTCTTCATCAAAGTTAGGTAATGATAAAACTGGAGTAGACGTCATAACAGCTTTAAGATTATCAAATGCCTCTCCTGCCTCCTTACTCCAACCAAACTTACCCTTTTTGAGAAGTTGAGTGAGGGGTCGTGCGATTGCCCCGTAATCACGCACAAACCTCCTATAATATCCAGTTAAACCCAAAAATCCACGTAGCTCAGTCACGTTTCTTGGAGTCGGCCATGTTTGCATTGCTTCTATCTTTCTCTCATCCACCTTTACTCCTTGGGCCGAGATAAAATGACCCAGATACTCAAGCTCCTCTTGCCCGAACACACACACTTTGATAGCTTTAAGAAGAACTTATTATTTCTCAAAACACCCAAGACCATCTGCACATGTTTCAAATGCTCATCCCACGTCGAGCTATAAATCAATATATCATCAAAGAAGACCAAAACAAATCTTCGAAGATAGGAGCGAAAGAGGTCATTCATTGTAGATTGGAATGTAGATGGTGCATTACACAAACCAAATGGCATAACAAGGAATTCATAATGGCCATTATGCACTCTAAATGCTGTCTTCAGGACGTCCGTCGGTGCCATCCGGATTTGATGATACCCGGCTCGGAGGTCTAGTTTGGTGAAATACTTTGCCCAAAATAATTCATCTAACATATCTTCGTCAGTTGGTATAGGAAATCGATCCTTCACCGTAACTTCATTAAGCTTTCGATAGTCCACACAAAACCTCCAAGTTCCATCCTTCTTTTTAACCAAGAGTACCGGTGAAGAAAATGGACTAGCACTAGGCTGAATCAATCCAGAACGCAGCATCTCGTCGACTTGACGTTCGATCTCATTTTTTTGAAAGTGAGCGTAGCGATAAGGTGCCACATTCACAACCACCTTCTCATCTTTTAGTTGTATACGATGGTCACAAGTTCTCACTGGTGGTAAGCTCGTCGGCTCAACAAACACATCTTTGAAATTTTTCAAAATCAGTTCCATGTCCGGCTGCACACTTTCCTCAACATGACAGGTAGAAGAGCTTTTTAATAAAACAAATGCAGCAGCTCCTCCTTGTATCTCCACATCCATCTCCACCCCATTCATAGCTACAATTTCATGCTTGGGACTAACCCCCTTCAATACACACTTCTCCCCTTTTCTTTCAAATTGCATCGACATATCAACATAATCAATCAAAACAGGACCCAAGCTTTCTAACCAAGGCAATCCTAACACCACATCTATATTGCAAATAGCTAAGCCATATAGAGTAGTGGTAAATGAAATACCTTGAATAGTCACACTGACCGCCTCGAATCGAATAAAACACGGCATTCTTTCTCCATTAGCCACTCGTACAAAAACTGGTGAGATGTATGTTACTGGTAATTGGAGATCCTCCGCTCGTCGGGGGTGGATGATATTAAGACTCGCACCACTATCAATGAGGAGTTGCACCCCACTGTTATTGATGTCACCAGTCATCCTCATGGCTTTGCTCCCAATTTCTCCAAGCACTGCATTGAGAGTTATAGAGGCTTCGGTCTCCTCGCAATCTTCGTCGTACCTTGGCAGTGTTTCACTCTCCTCTTCGCCACACATATCAACAAGCAAAGCTTGAGCGCTTTTACACACATGCCCACGTGTAAACTGCTCGTCACAGTTGAAGCAGAGGTTCTTCTCACGTCGAGCCTGCATTTCGGCCCAAGACAACCGTCGTGGTTGCAAAGGGCTTGCTGTTGCTGAAGATCGCAGTGGTGCAGTTAAGGAAGCTTTTTCAGCAATAACAGCTTTTGGTGGCACACGCACCGAAGAGTATCCTGGATGCCGACTTCTAGATTGTTCATCAGCGTGTCTCGCCAACTCTATCGCATGCTCCAACGAATGAGGTCGAAAGAAACGTATCTCCCTTGCCAGCTCATCTTTAACTCCAGCCATGAACGCCCCTAATAAGGCCTTATCCTCCCAATGTGGTAAACAATTCACCAATCTTTCGAACTCCGCTAAGTAGGTACGGAAAGCACCAGTTTGACGAAGCCGGATGATGGCTTCATCGGCCTCCTCCATCTTTTGGTGCCGAAACGCTTCAGAAGTCCCCTCTCGAACATACCCCATGATATCTTCTTATGTCGAGCACTGAACCACCTCCACCATTGATTGGCCTCACCGTCGAGATGGTATGATGCTCATTGCACACGTTTGTTGGTGGGAAGCTCTTGTGCACCAAAGTATTGTCGTGCCCTATCGAGCCACACCCGTGGATCCTCTGTCCCGGAAAACTTAGTGAAGTCCATACGAACTGGATTCTTCCATTTCTTTCCTTTGTTGCTGCTGCTCTCCGATTCCGATGAATCAGGTCATCGTCCTCCCATCCCTCGTCCTCATCGTCTTGTAGTGCGCTAAAGGGATTCTGGACATGATCCTTCCCCTTCGCCTTTCTTGTTTTTCCTGCACGCAGTTCTGGGCATTAATCGAATCCTGCATCTCTGTCATGTTCAATTCCACCGCCTCGAATCTGGCCCTCGTGGCTGCCATTCCTTGAGGTTAAACGGAAGCGCAAATGATTACAAATCGTAACTGTCTCGGATGCCAAATGTTGGGATCGAACTAGTCGAACGTAATCGTTTGAAACATCAAGAACAAGGAACGAGATGAATTTCAGCAAAACTCTTGCCGAGACTCTTTTTTGTATTGATAATTTGATAGATAACTCCTAATATGACGATAAACCATTTAAATACAAATGCAAATCACAACTAAAGCCACTACTCCACTATTCTATAACTACTCCACTAACTGTTATGTTAATAACATAAAATAACATAACAAAGCATAAAATAACTACTGCATCCACCATTCTCACGTTTCCCACTTCTTCCACCTTCTTATTGTCTTAATTTCCAAGTAGGTCTAGTAGTGCGTGAGCTGCGACGAACCCCAGCTGGCTCAGCTGAACCAGGCCCATCATAGTCTAGTATCAATTACAATTAATGTGTAATATCTATCTCCTATACTAAGATTATTCTTTTCCTTGTTGACATATGTGGTGACAAAGCCCGGATTTCGAGCTTGGGAGATCCAAGCTGAGTAATAGGAAAAGTTAGAAAATTGTCGGTAGCACGTTAATAGAGCTTGCAACGTCGAAAAATGACAATTGTGTCGACATAAGCACTATTTCTGACACTTTTATGACTAAACACCATATCATAAATAAACTAGAGATAACATCTCTTTTGGTCCACAAACCACGAACTTTGTCAAAATATCATTTTAGGTCCGTGAACTTTGAGAATATCATTTGAGGTCCATCAACTATTAGTTGATATCAATCGATGTACTTTTTTACTATTTCCAAGTTTTTCTGAATAAAATTACCCTCAATACCTTGAAGGGTACATATTTTTATTAAACTTATAACATACTCATGTTTTTTTTAAATATCCTCACTATATATTTTTTTGACGAATTTTCTAAATATAATTTGATCTTCAATATTATCACTTAATTTTGTGATATGAAAAAAAAGTTTCTTCTTCAACTTTTTATAATTAAAGAATTTCAAAATATTTTTGAGGTATGGATACTCGTAAAAATTAATGTCACAGTCAATAGATGACAAAGACAAATTTCTTAAAATTAAAAGTAGAATTTTCAAATTAAATTTATAGATAATATATATATTAACACATTTAATGATATAAAGAAAGAAAATAGGGAGCATTTGGCATAAAAGATGTATCTGAATACAATGATTCAAAATACCAACCTGATCGTAGCAAAAAGTAACCAACTCTGCTCCCAACAAGTATACTTTTTAGTTTTTACTACTGAATAGCATATATTTATAGTAATTACTCAAATAACTAAGGGGCCCAGGGTTCGTCCCTGAGTCAGTGTATAGTTGGCTTTGCCTCGCAAAATTTTTTGTTACGTTGCTTTGTTTTCATTCAAAATAATGCTAAAGCAATAGGACAATATTAAATACTTCTCATTTTTTAAAACGGCAAAAAAAAACGGTCACATAGAACTTTTGCGGGGTTATTATTAACTAAATTGACTTTTGCTAATTATGCTTATTTTGAGATTTTGTTTAGTGCTGCACTAATAAATGAGAGAGAATATTTATCTTTATTAGTGGGGCGTTCTATGGCATATATTCAGTCAAAACGGTGACGTCAAAGTTGCTTCTTAAAATTTTTTAATAAATATTATATTCAGTTGTAATTCGGTAGTTAGAGCATTTTTTTTTTACAAAATTTAATAATTTGTGTAAAATATATTTGTTCTTACGAAAGAAGTACTCCTACTGTAACTACTAGTATCTTATGACGATTATAATATTGAAACAAAACGATAATTATAATTATAATTAATGTTTAATGTCTTTGGCAAGACTTCTTTTGCTATGCCCTACTGGTGAATCATCAAATTTTTCAGTCTTACTCCATCCGACTGCGAACAGAAATCTCATTTTTCATTTTAGTTTGTCTGTGAATAGAAGTTAAAGGTAATAAAGTCTCACATTTACTTATATTTTATTTAAAACTAATATATACAAGTGGAACACATTCCACTCATTTTTCCTCACCCACTTTTTAAAAAAAAAATTAAAAACCCATACAGCCATAAAATGACTCCTAATGGCGAACGAAAAGAGTATATCACAAAATCAACAAAACAAATCAAGGAATTGACATAAAAATATGTTTAATAAAAGCTTTTACTTTTGATAGCTGCAAATTTCATGTTAACATAATTGGTTGTATAATCGGGGACACATAAACTTGGCAAAAAGATACTCAGCCAACTCAAATACGTACTCCCTTCGTTTCATTAGATATAAAATATTTATTTTTCAACATGACATTTTTTAGTGGTGTTTTGTAGTTAATAAAAATAGAAAAAAGTACTCCATAAATTAAAAAATAGGAATAATGTTGCTCCCATTTAAAAAAAATGTTTTATTTTTAATTAAACAATAAAAAAAATATTTAATTTTTAATGGCAATATAAATCATCGCTTGTTTCATGGTCGATAACACACAATTGCACATTTGTTGGATAAAGTAATACAGTAGTTGTATTAGTTTAAAAGTTAGTAACTGCTGGAGCATTCAAGATGCAAGTGTGTAAAGTTGGTTCTCTTTCAATAAAGATAAACGCGTTGCTTAATCAACACCAGTCTCAATCCCATAAATCTAACGCCGCGTTGAGTATTAATAAATCCTAATAATCCAATTCAACCACACAAATTATTTTAAATCTACAACTATTAATAAAAGCAATAATATGAAAAGCAGTTAAATCAACCACGATTGGTTCATAACAATTTCATTAAATGCCAACGAAATCCCCCTTTTTACCCGTGACAAATCCACCGCCAACTGTTCTGTTGAAAACACCCAAGCAATTTCAATTTCCTATCCTTGTAGAGACGAGAACAATAGAGATGAAATTCTATACACCAAATCTAGAAAACTACTCCTAATTGTTGCTTAAATTCGAATTAAAAAGGGAAGAATAGTAAGTAAAAGTAAAACCAGCAGTTAGATGAAATTCTGATGATTAAGAAGGCCTCGCCATCATCTTTTTGAATTCCTCGAAATTCACGCATCCGTCACCGTCGACGTCGACGGAGCCGATCATTTTGCGGCAATCCTTGAGCGAGCACTTCTCTCCGAGGCTGCGGAGCACCGAGTGCAACTCGTTGGCGGAGATCTTACCGTTTTTGTCCTTGTCGTACAGATCAAACGCCTCCTTCAATTCCTTGTTGCTATCGCCGCCGCCGCAGTGAAAAGCCTTGAACTCCTTCAAATCGATGAAGCCGTCGCCGTCGGTGTCAAGCTCCGACATAATGCGCTTGACCTCGTCGGCGGGAGTGGCGGAGCCGAGACCGTTGAGTATGTCGCCGAGTTCGGAAAGAGAAATCTTACCGTCGCCATTGGTATCGAATTTGCTGAAGACTTTCTCCGCCTCTTCCTCTAGGGTTAGCGCGATTGCTGCGTGATTTTTTGCCATTGGAGAGAGAGAAAATTGGTTTTACTTTTTCTCGATTCAAGAGTTGGGGCGACGCTTTATATAGGACGGAAAACGCGTTTGTTTGCGCGTGGAGTAAAGATTTGGTAAATCCTTTATTTACATAATACGCTTCTGAATATATTTATATTTAAGGAACAAAATTTACAACATGAAATTGAATTACATACAAAAAAAATAAGGTATGGGAATTAGTAAAAGAATAAAGAAACCAAATATTTTATTTTCTGCTACAAAGGAGAATGACTCATATGATAATTCGAAATAAAAATATGATTCAAACAACTTGAGACAAAAGTGAAATAAAATTAATTTTTAGTATATATTTTGGTGTGCTTGTAATTAATATGCTATGAATCCTATCTAGATAGTCGTAATATTTCCCATGAAACAATTGTGGATATATGTATTCTCTTATTTGTAATCCAACGGATAATATGTAGTACTACTACGATTGTTGGATTCTTCATTCAAATGTTTTCATCTTCAATTTGAACTCAAATTGTTTTGTAATAGATTATTGTGAAAATTCGCATATTGGTAAGGTTTACGAAGATCATCATGTATTTGGAATCATGACTGATCGAAAGGGATCTCCCCCAAAATGTGAAATTCAAAGTCAGAAATTTCTTCTTTTCAACTATATGGGGATTCCATATTTCTATTATGTGTCATTCTTTCTTTCAAGATTATCTCTGATAGTATCTTTAAACCTAAAATAAAGTAGGCAAATAGATGTAATGGTGCTCCAAAACGTATCTCATACGTATCCCATTTATAATTTTTGAGTAACATATACCTATTTTTTGGTTTACATTAAATACAAACTCAAATCATTTTTTTATATTTTAAAATATAAAAAGTTTGTGAGTCAGGGGTAATATTTTTTTAAGATTGAGTTTATTTATTCTAAATTATTGAAGTAAAATCATTATTTAATTTGACAATTACACTAAAATTAAATGAGTTTGATTTTAGTATAAATGGCGGGAGATGCTTTAATACTTTAAAAGAATAGTGTAATTAAAAGATATTTTTTGGAAGGAAGTGTAAAGTATAAAATTATTTTGAAATAAATAAAACAACAATAAAAAGATGATTTTAATTTTAGCTGAAAATTGTAATTATAAAATATCTACATGAGTCAGTAAATTACTTTAGTTTTAAATTACTTTTGTGACACCTGCTAATGACTTTTATGTTGTTTGTTATGATGTTTAAGTGCTGTAATTATATGTTATCATTACATTTAACCTATTACTTACATCTGTTAATTTTTTCAAGTCTCATTATAGGCCATGTAGCAATATAGTAAGGTGACATTGAAACGACGTAGTTAGGTGACATCGAAACGACGTTTTTAGGTTTCTTAAGTACATACACTTTAAATAACTGGTGCAAATAAAATGACGTGTAACGAGCCGTATATATAGAGTTGAAAAAAAAATTAAAAAAAATTAAAAAACGCATACACTTACTTTTTAGAGACAGAGGAAATATTAAGAAATGTAATACTCCATCCGTCTCACTCAAGATGTCTATGTTCTTGAGTGGCACGGGATTTTAGAAGAAGAAGTTGTTAGGTAAAGTAAACAGAGAGAAAATTTAGTTCAATATTTTAATGAGAGAAGAGAGAAATTTATTTACAAATATAGAAAGTGGACATCTTGAGTATGACAAACTAAAAATGAAATATAAAATTCTTAAATGGGACTGAGGGAGTAGTATTTATAAAAATTGTAATTGTTTAGATATGTTAATTGGTTGACACAATATAATTTTTATGTTAATTATCGAAAATTAAATTTTAGTTTCCAGTTCTTTTTGGATGTATTGTGCAATTTCAATTCTATTGGATATATTTATGCAATTTCAAATTTTCAGTTCAAATTGGTTTTATAGTTAGGATTTCAGTTTTTGGGGTTTGGTGTTTTGGATAGTTCAATTTGGTTCGACTTTCATTGCATTTACATTTTTTCTATAGTGTGTGTAGTGTGTGTATAGTGTGTGTATTTTATGTATGTATGTGTGCTTGTGAAGTGTGTACAATGTGTGTATTCTGTGTATGTTCGTGTGCAGTGTATGTATTTTATGTATGTGTGTGTGCATGTGAAGTGTGTGAAACGTATGTATTTTATGTATATGTGTGTGTAGTGTGTGAAGCATGTATATTTTGTGCGTGTTTGTGTGCAGTATGTATTTTGTGTGTGAGTGGGGTGTGTGTATATTGTGCATGTTTGTGTATAGTGTGTAGTATATCTGTGTTTTGTGTATGAGTGTGCGCAATGTGAGTGAAGTGGATATATGCAGCAAATGTATTTAATTTATAGAAATTTGATATTCCAATTATCTTTTTCACGTAATTCAAATTATAGAATTGAGTGATTTTAAATCATAATTTAATCCCAAATCTAAATATTTTTTGTAATACCAAACATTGGAATTGGAATTAAAACCACCAATTCAAATTCCATGCCCAAATTCCATGTTCCCGAATGGAGCATGAGTATATAGAGCATGACACATCATTCAAATTATATCGATGTACGATATATTGTTATTACTTTTCCTAGCTTTAGTCTTCGTCGGAAAGTAGTCTTGGTTCCAGTAAAGTATATACGAAAACAATTTTAGTATCATACAATACAATATTACACATAGAATATAAAAATAGAAATGTTACCAACATTAGTGGTAATATAAGAGGAGCAAGCCATTATTTAAAAAAAAAAACAATCACTACAAAAGGGCGTGATATAGTGACGGAAATAGTGCCAGAATTCAATAGCTCAACAATTAGTGACGGAAAAGTGTCAGTCAATAATTAGTGATAGATTTTCCGTCACTAATGCAATATAGATGCCTATTATTTCCGTCACAATAACCTTTGTGACGGAAAAATCCGTCAATAATTTTTTTCCTGACAAGTTATTAGTGACAGATCTGCTGAAACTTGATTTGCCACTAATTTATTTAGTGAATCACTGTTAGTGATGGATCATACCTTTTAAAGATTGACCTAAGAGCATCTCCAATGACAATAGCCCAGCAATAAGCTAGCAATAGCTTAGCCAAAATACTCCTCCTGCCACATCATCTAGGACTAGAAACTGTCTACCACATCATCAGGACACGAAACTGGACTAGCACTAGCACTAGCCACAATTAAATCCTTTTGGAGTCGAATATGAGCATCCACTTGGCGCATGTCGGTATGTGCCTTGAGGCGGCCGGCTTCATCGTGAGGTACCCTTATTCATACGTTGGGGGTGACCACGCCATGGCTTGGACCGGCTTCATCAGTATCGTCATTGGGCCAACTAGTCAGTTATACACCTTCATCTTCGACTATCATGTTGTGCATGATTATACAGGCGTACATTATATCAGCAATGCAGTCGACATGCCACAAACGCGTTGGACCCCTAACTGCCTCCCATCGAGACTGGAGCACACCAAATGCCCGCTCCACGTCTCTTACCTTTCCACAAAGTAGGTCTTCCTTTCATCAGCCGCGCATCTGATAGTCTTCACAAAGACGGGCCACCTAGGGTATATCCCATCCGCCAAGTAGTAGCTCATATCATGATGGTTGCCGTTGGAGACAAAACTGATGGTCGGACCGATGCCCTGGCACTACTCATTGAAAAGGGGCGACGACTTGAGGACGTTGCGGTCATTGTCCAACCCGGCTAACCCAAAATACGCATGCTAAATCCACAGCTGGTAATCAGCTACGGCCTCGAGGATCATCGTGGGATTCTTTCTCTTGTAGCCGGTCGTGTAGAACTCTTTACAGGCGGTGGGACAGTTCTTCCACTCCCAATACATACAGTCTATGCTACCCAACATTCCCGGGAACTCATGCTTCTCCCCGTGCATCTGCATCAGATCCTGGCTGACTTCGGGGGTATGGCTTCGAAGATATTGCTCACGGAATGTTTCAATGACACCCTGTCAGAAAAAACTTCAGACAATCTAGGGCAGTCATCTCACCTATGTGGAGGTACTCGTAACACATGTCTGCCGAGCCTCCGTATGCCAACTGCCTGATCGCCGCAGTGCACTTTTGTATAGGTGTGTAACCGGGTCTGCCAGCCGCATCGTACCTGAACCGGAAACACTTATATTGACGTTCTAAAGCGTCAACGATACGCATAAATAGTGGCCTACTCATCCTAAAACACCGCCTGAAACAGTTGACCCCAAACCGCCGCTCCGGACATATACCCGTTGATGTGCAGCAACGTGATCCCGATCAACCACACTTCGGCGGTGGACAATGGGTCGAGATACCGCCGGCTGCTGCGGCTGCAAGGCCGTTTGTATCAGCCGATTTATCTCGCGGGACGTATAGGCCGCCAACTCTTCGTTAAATCGCCGGTTGAACTCCTCAGCATCCCCACCACTACCACCACCACTACCACCCACGCCGCTGCCACCCGCATCACTCATTTCGCGATATTGCTCTTGTACAGGAATTAAGAGAGAGAGAAACTCGTTAAAACAATTGGTGCGAATGAAAATGACGTGCAGATCGCGTATATATAGAGTTTTAGAAATTTTTTAAAAAATGGCGCAGGCCGATCGCTAGCCGATCGGGAGCCTGCAATGGCGGCCAGCGGACCGGCTAGCGCCCGAGAGTCGGCGTGGGCTAGCCGACCGGCTCGCCGATTTGCCGCTGGCCGCTCGTAATGGTAGGCTTGCGGACCGGCCAGCGCCCCGGAACCGGCTAGCCGGCCCGCTAGCCTCCATTGGAGATGCTCTAAGATAATTTGCTTCCTCTATTTCTCCGTCGTCATTGTGCATATTTAATCTATAAAAGAAAATATCTTTGTTGTGTTACATTGAGATATCCTGAGGATGAAAATGTGAGCACAGTAGGGTTTTGTGTTCCGTCACAGTCGCCTCCTCAATAACTCTTCAAACTAGGGTTCAATCAGGAGTGTGATTAGTTTGAGAAAAAGAGACGATAGAGTGAGAGAAAAAGAAAGACGACAAAACCTTTTATTAGTAGAATGCAAATTAGAAAATCAAACATAGAGTTTGTATTGTATCCCCTAAATTGAATATTCTCAATATAACTCAATAACTCATTATACGTATAGGTTGTTGGACTATTTTACCATTTTATTGATATTTGTTAAACACGATATTGATGTCCAATTAAAGCCCTACATTAGTTTGAATCTGATGAGAGAACCGTATTCAAATGTGAATTATGAATCAATAATATCTATCTGATCTATTGACCTAATGGTATTAAAATATATCACATGACAATATATTCCTTTTAATTTAAATAGAAAAAAGCATAATTACATGTTGACTGATATAGTTTTCGTGTATATATTATATATATATATTCTCTTCGTCACTTCGTCCCATAAAAGTGTTTGTAAACAATAGTTATTAATTTAATTAAAGAGAATTATATGATATTTGAAGTTTATGAGATATTTTTAACAAAATGTTTTCATTTTAAAGAGAGTGAACTACAAATTTGGTTGTGGTGAATATTAGATGCATATTTGTGGTATTTCATGAAAATAAATTGCACCAGGGGATCCCTGTACTAAAGTTTTAATTCATTTGAGATACTTTGCTACCTCTTCTCTAATTTTCTCTCTATTATCATCTTATTTCAGTCTCTTAATTAGTAATCTTTTTTATGTTAAAAGTCATCTTTAGTTTAGTCCTTGAACATTGTTTAAATTAATTCATTTGATGCTTATGATAATATTAATTTTTTTTATTCCATCAATCTTTGTGGAATATATGAAGTTAATCGTTTAATTGTTCTTTATTTATAATAAGTATATATTTTAGTTTTAAATAAGCATGCATATGAAACATTAGTTTTTTTTTGTCAAATATGAAATATATATATTTGTATCATCGAACATTATACATAACATTTGAAGTTTGAACCATATAAAATCCGTATAATGAGCCATTTTAAAGACTATATATAATTATACCTAAAGATGATATAAGATTATTTTTATTTTAAAACACATGCTAAGAGAGAAGAATGAGAAGATAAGAGATCAATGAGAGAAATAAGGATTCAGATTAATTAAAAATATTTTAATATACCTAGAATATAGTAAAAAAAAATGAAAAAGTACCTTAAATGAATTAAAATTCTAATCTAGAGACTATGGAGACTAGAATTTTAATTCATTTTAATGAAATACCACAAATATGCATCATGCATTCATAGATACAAAATTTGTTGTTTACTCTTTTTAAACTTGTGGTTTACTCTTTTTAAACTTACCCTGATATTGATACTCCAATCTACTTGTATTGATATTCGCATGATAAAATTAGAGTCAATTAGTTATTTGATCTAATAATTTTGCATTAACTCTTAACTCTGCATCAAGTTGTGGATTAACCGTAGTATTATTTTATATTAGTATATAATACTCCTTCTGTTCCATGTTAATAGAGTCACTTTTCTATTTTGGGAAGCTCTAAATTAATTGAGTCATTTCCATTTTTAACTAAAAGCAATTTTCTTTTTTACAATATTCTCTCTTCATTTGTCTTACTGTACTCTCTCTTACTTTTTTTGACTATCTAATTAAATTCCATGCAGAACAAAAATGTCTCCAAGAAAAGTAACGAATAGTTAAATGAGCAACTTCCCAGTTGGCAGCAGAGGCAGTTCTATGATTGAGACATGTACCTGTCATTAATGTGTGAGCCAGCACACAACTCCATGTGATCTAACTAATTAATTAAGTAATCCAGAGTATATGGAATTCATTATTGCCACCATTTTCTATACTTTATTTCTCCCTATGCCCGTCATTAATTATCAATTTTTGCCATTTTCTTTTATCTATTGCTCATTCCATTTCATAATAAATGTCACACTTTATTTTGTCACACAAAAGATTTCATATTTCATTGTTTTAAAAAAATTTCTCTGTTATATTAATATAAATATATTATTTTCTTTTTCCACTTAACACACAAAATAATACTTCCTAAAATCTCGTGTCAATCCCCAAGGGTGACATTTATATAGGATGGATGGAGTATTAATTATCCATTTTTATTTTTTAATATAAATAATAAGTAAGTCTTACGTTACGTTGCACTATATTTTATTATAAAATTAATATATAAAAGTTAGACTCATATTATATTAATTTTTCAATCCTTTTTCTATATATTTTTTTAAAATACGTGTTGAAACTAAAGTGAACAATTATTGTAGGACGGATGGAGTATCAGTATTTTCTTTTCTCAGTTCACCTTCATATTTTATGACAAAAAAACCATTGTAATATTGCTACACAATTTCTTGTCGCCTCTTATTTCTCCTTTCGACCATGGTGATGCCTCTTTGCACGTCAAACATAATATGAGGCGCATCGTGCATGGACGGCGGGAGTGACAGAAGTGAGAGGGCAGTGGAAAATGAGTGGCAAATTAGAAAAGAGAAAGAGGGAGAGTGGGGACAATTTTATGGAGTATTTATATTTATTTTAAGATAAATACATCTATAAAAAAATATTACATGTGAGACATTTTTTTGGTATAAGTTTTTCGAACTGTAAAAAAAATAGAGATAAAAGTAGAAGAAAAGATAAAATAAGAGAGATATAATGTTTCTTTTTACTATTAAAAAAAATATCTCACTTCTAGTTAGACAATTTATGCCTCACTTGTAATGAGATGAATAAGAGGTATTAATTTGTTTTACCATCCACAATAAATATTCTTTATATACCATTAACTTATCTAAACTAACAGATTATTTTACCAACAACGTGTTGGTTAACAAAAATACACACACACCAAAGATAGCCAACGTATATTACAGGCTATTAAGTAGAAGTATTGTCTTTTTATATGAAATTATTATGAATGAAAAAAAGTTGTTAGTACAAGGTAATTTTCACTTGATAGTAGTTTTTTCCGAACTACTCTCTTTGTCCATGACTAATTGAAATAAGTTGACTTGACATGAGTTTTAGCCCATATTGTAAAAATTGAGTTGTAATGACCGCACTTTCTAAGGATAAAATTCTCATTTCATCGCGACTAATGGGGGATTGAAGAAGTGGGGAAGAAAGAGGAAATCAAATCTCTCGGACATCGCCCACAATAATTGTCACGACCGCCCTTTAGGGTTAATAAATACGAGTGGTCGCGGAGGTTCGCTGCTACCGCCGGCATCCCTCCGTTGTGCCGCCGCTGCCGGCTCCGAATTCATCGCTCGCATCCACCACGTCGCTTGGCGCCGCTGCGTCGCCGCTCCGACCGCATCGATCTCGCCCCCGATTCGCCCCAAAGAACCCGCAGGTAAGTTCCAAATTTTATTTCGTGAATTAAAGTTTGATTCTTTAGTTTAGTATGCTTCGGTTTAATTCGGTTTCGAGTTTCGATTGATGCAACAAAGTGATATGCTTGATGTTCAGAAATTTGAGTAAAGGGGAAGGTTTATACCTTCACTGAACAAATCGACTCAGGTAAAAGGTCGAGGCTCCTGGTTTTTCTCCCTTCCGAATTGCTCCTAATCTTTGTTGGAACGGATTCAGGGTAAGCATGAATTCGTCTTATGAGGAAGAACATGGAAGAAACATGGGAGGATGATTACCGTGATGAAATTAGGATTTGGTGAGGAGATTGATGAATTCCCTACTGCTCTCTCCACCGCTTGAGAATGAATTTTTGCCGGTGGTAGAGTTTGGTTTTTCGCCGGTGGTAGAGGGTGGTTTTGACGGGGCTGGTTTGTTGGTTGCTTTTTTCTTTCCCATTATTTGAATCAGGGGTGGTTCTTCGTTTTCCGGTGGTGGTTTACGGTGGTTATCGGGAGCGGTTGGTTTTGGGTGAGAGAATGCAGGTAAGGGTTTGTAAAGTGAAGGGAAATAGGCAGTTGGGATTTTTATAGAGGAGTGGGCAGTTGAGGGTTTCGACCGGTTGTAGACGGTTCCAGGTCGTGACGCTTCGGTGGGAGGCGGTTGAGAGCTCTCGCTGTTGATTGGATGATTATGCTCTACATGTATACGTGATACCATCTAGGATGCTATGTTACATAAACTTGCACATGATTGTTGATTTTTGGTTTTTACTTATGTGAGTGCAAGTTTGGGGGAACAACGGGAATGCCCGAGAACGCAAAGAACTATGGCATTAGCCTTGCCACAGATGAGCAAATGGCTGTGTGGAAGAAGGTGTTGGCGAGAGAGACGGCGCCCTCGAGATATCCCCACGATTTCCCTCTCAACACTTTGGGGATCGGAGGATTTTTGGGTGTTATGCGACGTGGGCAATGGGAACGGTCTCGTTTACATATTCCAGAGGAAATGGCCGTCGTTTAGGAAGCTCACTGTTGAATTTCTTAGCTCACTCAAGGTCATCAAAGATCTCCGCCACAATGTCCCGCTTAGCATCGACTACCGCCTAGGCAACCGTTGGCACTCGCTTACCATGAACGAGCTTAGTGGAGTGTTCCATTGCTTCAACCCCAACCTAAAGGAAGACTATGACTACGATTTTTTCAAGGTTTGGGGCGCGATGACGAATGAGCAAGAGCACGCCGCGGGCTATGCCAAGTCTTCATCGATTCGCAACCCCGTCTTGAGGTACTTCCACCGCGCTATGACTTAACTTATGTTTGCAAGGGTCGATGGGGGAAGTGTCTCCCAAACAGAGTTTAATGTGATGTGGTGCTTGCTCAACAAGAAGGGATTCAACTATGGAACCCTCTTTACACTTTATGTGGACCGGATCACGAAGAAATACAGGGTCGTTATTTGTTGTGGGGGTTTGATCACGGCGCGGAATGGAGAAAGGAAAGGGACAAGGGCGGTCTTGCTTGGCGCGAAGGCTGCTGGTTCAGGGGTAGAGTACAGTACTAAAGGTCCTCGGACTTCCAGGCGGTTTTTCTTTTGGGCAGCTGGATTGCCGAACACTTGGGCATATCTCTTGCCAGGTTGACGGAAGATGGCGGGGAGTGCTTTATAACTTATGAGGTGCTCTTATCGGTGGGGCTATTGAAGACCGACTATTGGAGTCAAGGATTTTTCTTTTATGACGGGGGATCATTTCCCCGTTCCAATCCCATGTTTTAAGACAATTTCTTTTATGTTTTGACAATTTTTGCTTTTATTCTTAAGTATTTTTGGTTTTGGTTTAATTTTCTACTTTGAAAACTTTTTCGCAGGTTCTGACCCTTACGTGGCGACTGCCGCATACGCTGCGACTGCCGCATACACTTTGTTATAAATTAGTTTGGGGGGATGAAGTGGTAGACCGTGAGTTTAGGTTTTTGTTTTAGGGTTTTCATTTTGATATTAGTTTTTGCTTTTATTTTTCAAAACCCCGTAGGAGAATTTTGTGTTCTAAAAATATTTTCTTGAATCCATGTCGTGAACATAGCATGAAGAACTTAGAAACACGCATGCTTAGGGACGCACTTTAGACCGAGTTGTCGATGATATTACATTCCATCTATGTTTAAGTGTGGCTTAACGTCTTGATTTGATGGCTTGGTGAAAAGGTGCATAATTAGTGAATTGCTTGATCGCCTTGAATCATGCTTATACCTTGTGAGGATTTGAGCCATATATTTCTTTCTTGTGTGATTCATCTGTATTCGTGTATATGTCTCTAGAACTTGCTCCTAGTCTGCCTAAGTTTACATAGTGTTTAAGTTGATTTAGGAGGATGATTGGCCATCTTTTCTTAGCTACTTTTACCTAAAATTTTCGACCTTCTCAAATTTTCCAAATTTTCCCTTTGGAGCCAATTTTGAGCCTTTAAGCCTTTTCTTCGGAAGCCAAAATAATGGGGACAATTCCTTGGGTTAGTTAGCTTTTGTTATCTTATTTTGTAAAGGAATTGGAGAGATAAGGGGGAACGTATAAAAAATAGTGTGCTTAAATGTAAAGAAAGTACAAGTTGTGAAAATGTGAAAATCCAAATTATGTGTTTGATCTTAGAAAGGATGCTTATGCAAAAGAAAGAAAAGAAAACAAAAACATGTGAAAGGTTGTGAAAAGAAAAAGAAATTAAAGCTTTGGAAAGTGAGATGAAGGAGAAAAATAGAGTGCTAAAAGTGTCTTGGGGTTTAGAAAAGTGGAATCAATTTAACTCTCCTTGGGATATTTTATTTTTAGTCACTCTTTAGCCAAATTCCTCACCTACCAAAGAGCCTACATTACAACCAAAAATAAAGACCTTTCGGACTTTTGATACTTAATCACATCTAGTAGAGGAGGGATTAGACTTTGAGCAAGCCTATGGTAAACTTTGCATGATGCATGATTTGAGTGCTTATACACATTACCTTATACACTTTGAGAGTGAGAGAACAATTCCCATCTTTGAAATCTTGCCACATGTGAGAGCTTGAATTCAAGGTGTTCCACGAGTTAGTAATGAAAGTGCACTAATAAGCCTTGCTTGATTCGATTGCGTTAATACATGCTTAATCTGTTCTTTCATCTTTTGAGGCAATTTTGACGTCTAGTCCTTGTGCATTCCGTGCGTCTATTCTTGTGTCTTTATTGTTTTGTTTTAGGACAAACAAAAATGTAAGTTTGGGGGAGTTGATACGCTCGGATTTTGCACGGTTTTAAGGCCATTATTTGGTCCATTTTTTATGTCAAAGTCACTTTACATGTCGATTATTTGCACAATTTATCTATTTTGGTATTTTGACATGTTTTGTGAGAAATGTGCATAATTGAGCCGAAAAAGGGAGTCAAAACGCAAAGTCTGGAAATCTGGAGTCAGAAGGCGACCGGCAACCACCACAAGGTTGTACAGATGCAGCGGCCCGCCTCAGAAAATTACGCTTGGAAAGGAGTCTCGCCCAGCGATCGCCGGAAGTCATGCGGCGATGCGCCGCCGAAACGACAGAGTTTCTGGACTCCAATGTGGCGACCGCCGGCCAAGTTGCGGCGGCCCGCTGGAGAAAGGCGGCGAATCCTACTTGTCCTAGATCTGCTCCAAGGTTTACCATATTTTGAAGATCTTTTCCTTCTACAATGAGGATTGGCTTTCCCCTATAAATAGGACCTCAAGCTTCATCAAACATAGAGCTTCTTTTTGCAACATAAATTCCCAGAGATTAAAAGCTAGAGTACGTCATTATGCAAGGAGTTGAAGAAGGATTTCAAGAACATCAAGAACGACAATGATTCAACCTACGGGTTTTATTTGCTTTAGTTTTATGTTCAAACCGTTTTCCCTTCAATCTATGTGTTTAGCTTATTCCATTATGTGTAACTAAACTCATAAGATTCTAGGGATGTGTTAGTAACGACTTTGGTTATACAATTCCAATGTTCTATTTAATATCCGTTATGTTTTTACTTTGTTTCTTCCCTAAGTAATACTGATGCTACATGATTGAGTGACACAATTATGTATGATTTAATATAGCTTGCTTCATAGCTGTGAGAGAGTTCTAGCGAGTTAGATCCACTTAGTAGACGCTACAGTTAGCTTCCCTTCAAACGACACTGTTAATTGAGAGTAAGGACTTTTCAAGCGTCTTAGGAGCTTTATGGAGTTGCGTGTTAGGATTGACAACCCTAATCTTATAATCAACGTTTGCATCGCATGAGCATAAGCTAGATGACTCGTCCTATCAAAGTAATTACTGTGCTAGGGTATGTAGTTTGGAATTTGTATAACCATAACTATGAACGCACATCCCTGGAATTCCCTTATCTCTATCATTTATCTATGTGTTTTAATTGCATCTAGTTGTTAACGCCACAAACCAAGTCACTAGACCGGCCAACACGTACGTTGACACACGGTTTACCATATGTGTACACTAATCCAAGTAGGGCTTGCGGCCCTAGAATGACCCAAATTCGATTTAAATAATAAATGGCAAATCCATTTCAGATAGGCACGTTAAAACAAAAAATACGGCATGATAAACAAATTGCATTTCATTCCCACCGATAAAATAGTTAGTACATTGTCCTTATTTAAAAAGAGAGCTCACATTGAGTGCGTAATCCACAATATATTTTTTCCCATGCGATCACGATTCCCTTGTGAGATATCACCTTTAGAATTTTAAGATAACGCATAGATCAACACAAGGAATCAAACAAATAAATAAGATGCATACATCCTAAGGTTTCGATTATTTTTTTTATCGGTAAGCTTACATTTTTTTTCCAATTAAAAACTTGGTTATTTTGATTAATTTCGTCCGCCCAAAGAATTAACAAAGCAGCCTACTAGATTATTATGTAACACATACTCCGGAGCCCAAAACAAATAGCCACTAACCCAAAGAGAGAAAAGAATTAGTACTCCCATTTCACAACACACATACTCACTTGCCATTTCATTTAAACCAAAACCCCATTTAATAATATTAAAGAAGTAAACAAACATTTCCATCTCAAATCCCGCCGGGTACCCTCTCTCCCTATACTGTTATATACTCCAAGAACACAACACTAAAAGGAAATTAGAGATCTGCCGCTGCTTCCGGATCAGCCGCTGCCGGATCCAATTCGTCACCCCGCACACACCGCCGTCGTCGCTCAGCGCAACAGCAGACGCTGAGTCGCTGCTCACCTGCTCCGGCAGCCCCAATTCTACCCCGAAACAACCCCATTTTCCCATTAAAGGTTCGTTCTTGATTTAGCTATCCGGTTCTTAATTCGGTTGCTTCGGTTTCTTCAATTAGTTGATTGATTCCAGATTTACAGTATATGGTGCAGGAGGATGTATGAATGAAAAGAAATAGAATTGGATGTTGGCGTATAGGAGTGGGGTGTATACCTTAGATTGATAGATTTGCAACTGAACGAACAAACAGGAACTCCCTCTCTTTAGAAGAATGAAAGAGTTTATTTCTAAGACACTGTAGAATAACAGGAGAGAGGGAAAAATCTGCACATGAAATTACATTGAATCTGTTTCGATGGGGAATAACAGGAGTAGAACTTGATTTGTGAAAGAATTGTGTGAGATTAGGGTAGAAAGAAAGTAAAGTCTTTGGAATCAAGATAAAGATATTACAATTTAATTAAATTAATTTGGGCTCAAACCCTTTGTATTTCATTTAAATTACGTAGCTCACAAATTATGTTTCACAAGATCGGACTTGTATTATTTCTTTAATTTTATTGGATTCATTGCGGAATTGAGTCCATTAAATATTCCTCACGGAAAGGAATTATTAAAGTTTTTAATTTGCTATTACACCATCACCAATTCGAGCAAATAAATTCACCAAGCACCTGTTGCTCAAAGCCACGTCACGTAATCAACGAAGTCGACTCGGTCAACGCACAGTCAAAATCCTAAATCAAATTAGGTCACAAGAATCGCAAATAACCAAAATTTACTCGCCAATTAATTCAGGGACCTCGTGGCATTAAAAACATTAAATGTAAAATTTTAGGGTTCAAAAATTAGAGTTCAAAAAGTGGAGCGTTACAAAAGCCCTCACGGTTTTGCTCATGGGGTACTCCCCAAATGGTCTCATACTAATGGAGTTGGGGAAGCTCATATATATGCTTGCAATCTTTGTTCATTTTCCAGTGTGGGATATTGTTTGCCCTCACAATTTCGTTCTCTTCTTCTCCGACGTGAACAACCCTGGTTTAGCATAAGTTTTGCTCGATAGGAAGACTCGAACGACGGACATATAACGATCGTCAATCTACGAACGCCAATCACCCTCGATATCTAGGGCCAAAATAACGCCGAAGTAGGTCGACCAAAGCTGTAACAGCCCGCCCTCCTAGGGTACAATAAATGCGGTGACTGCTACCAAAATGTACTTAAAGAATTTAACATAGGCTAGGGTTTCATTTAAAGAGTTTTGACCAAAGTATTCAGAGGGACTATCAGAGCATTTAAATCAATATCTTAATCTAGAAGCATTAGTGAGTAAAAGAATGGTACCATAATTGACGATCAAAAATCTTAAGAGTTTGACAAAGTTTCCAAGATAAACCACAAGAAGTCTAAAGCCTCTAAACCGAAAGAAAAAGTGCAAGACATCCAAATAATACTAAAGTGTTTCAAAGAAAATTCAGCGGAAACAACCAAGAGAAAATGCAGCTATGTATGAAGACACAACTACGCTTGAAGTTCGAAAACATCCATCTTAATTAGTTAATATGCTCAACACCCGCCACCGCTCGTCGTCGTTTAACCTGCACATAAGAACACATGCAGGGCTGAGTATTTTGAAATACTCAGTGAACTCGTTGCCAAAACATTTTATAAGTTATTCCACCCTTACCATAGTGAACTCGAGGTTTTACAGTTATCAAAATAAATATTCAACGAGTATCACAAAAATATTATCATAGACTGGCAAGTCAAACAATCTCCCCATTTTCTCAAAAATTTATCGATCACAATCTTTCCATAGTGCGACGAAAGTGTGGCCACACTTTTCGCCCACGAGACCGGCCGACTAGCAAGGACGGCTCCCGATCCCACCGTGTTCACAGCCTGGTAGGGTTTGCGGCCCGTACTCAGACCCGAATTCGTATAAACATATCCATAGCCCTATAGCCCAATAGAGCGAACTCACAAACTAGGCATCAGGCGCACAATATCACAACAAAACAGACATAGGCATGGCATAACAGTTAAACCACCCTTATTTCTCCACATTCATTAGTTTGCGCATAAAGGAGTTTAAGAGTAAAGCCCACCTCGACTGTTTAGATTTCAAGTATGTTCTTTCCTTTGTTATCCTGCTTCGCAACCGAGGTTTCACCGTTTAATCACATAGGCATATATCACAAATCAGATTCAACACAAACTCCTAACTCATGCATGTCTCAACACTTTTCCCTTTTTCCACCGATTTATCTTAGCATCATTAATCAATCAAGGTCATGTTCATCGCATAAGTTCTATTAGCATCTTAACTCTAGATCTACCATCAACATATGTCACACAAGAGTATTTTGCCAACACACAACACACACATACACAACACGCACACACACACGCCACACACACACAAACACGCACACACACACGCCACACACACACAAACACACGCCACACACATGCATACATATTTCCATATCCCATTTATCCCACTTTCACTCAAACAAGATGCATGGGAGTCCAAGAATACCGATTAATTGGTTAGAAAGAAGAGGAATCGAGTAGAAAGAGGAAGATTAATATGAAAATACCTTTTTGAGAAAAACGAACGGTAGAAACTAAGTATTAGACTCGGTTCTTCAAGATTTTTGGATCAAACTTCAATTCTTCTTCAAAAGATGACAAAATATTGGAGAATAGAAGAAAAATTGGAGAGAGTGAGAGAAGAGAGGGAGACGTGTACTATGGGTAAGGGGGCGAAAATTATGGGGCTAGGGTCAGGGGTTTCTCTTATTTATATAGTGCTCAAAAAGATCTTTAGGTAAATAAATAGAATATTTGGTAAGATTTGATTGTACACAATAAAATATTGTGGAGTAGGGAAGAAGAATTAACAAAAATAGCTCTAGGGCAAAGTCATGTAGTTTTCGAAAATTAGGGCTTTTTAATTATCCAAGATTTTGTTTTTGAATATTTTTCGGAGTAGAATAAACTATCACGGAGCAAAATAAAAATAGGAATTCTCCCAACTAGGGATTGAAATAGGCGTGTAGTAGCCTTTTTAAATAAGGAATGGATTTTTAATATCAACTAAAATAAGGTATGACAAGATCTCTTGAGGTATGGAAATATTTGGTAGAATACTTAAATTCTAGGTATGGAAGGAAATCAAATAAGGGATCAATTAAACAAGCAAAATAATACTTCCTTCCCAACATGAGTGATTTTCGAAAATCACCAATAAATAAGGGGGTGCCGATTTTTCTCATAGAAATAAGGAATAAATTGGATTTTGGATTTAATTTGGATAAATATCCCAAGAATTAAATTAAATCCGGAAAAATAGAATTCCTTCTTCAAAAAGTCAAAGGGTTCGAAAATCTCAAGAATTAGGTGGCTAGATTTTATGGAAATTTTCTCTAATATTCTCACTCACCCTTAAACAAATAATTCACCTCATAATTTAATAAATCACATGCCACATCACATAATCAACAAGTTTGACTTTTCAAACTTCCAACGCAAACCCTAGACTCGACTCGGCCATAGCAACTCATGCAATAAATGCATTTCATAAATTAATTCACGTCTCCCACGTCATCAATAATAAATTTTAGGGCTCTAAAATTAGGGTTCGAAAATCCGGGATGTTACAGAAGCAGCTCGAGATGCCTTTGTGGCAGGATTCGACGCTGTGAAGCTCAATCGCCTACTCTTAAAAGTCACCAACCTAGAGAGGCTATTGTACGCGGCCAAACGTCGCACTGCGAGATAGATTTGGGCTCCTCCTTAGGGCGGTGCCATACAAGCAGGAGCCGCCACCAAATCTTAGCTAGCCGCCCTATTTGTGCTCTTACACGACAGCACCACCGTGTGCTGCCCACATCGATTACAACACAAAAATCATCTCGATACATTATGGCAGTCCAAATACAAGCCCCCTGCCCCTGTGTCGGGATGAAGCCGGAGCCGTACCGCCGCTATCCCTCACTGACGCCATAGTTGGATTATCCGTACTACTGCTGTCATTCTTCGTCATACAATGAAGAAGAAGGATACCACTTGAAAAATCCCTACTATAACCTACACCCTCCGTCCAAAAAAAATAGATCACAATCATTAATGGAAAGATTCTCTCTTACGTTTTCTCCTTATCTCTAACTTTTTTCTCCTTCTCTCTTACCCCACATTCCACTAATACTACTTCTCTCTTACTTTTTCTCATCCTCTCTTAATTTTTTCCCTTCTCTCTTAATTTACCAATTCTACATTAAAACCCGTATCATACACACTTTGTTCTGTTTTTAGTGAACGGAGAGAGTATTATATTATTCCCTCCGTCCCGGCTAAGATGACACATTGCTTATCCGGCACGGGATTTTAGGAGTTATTGGTTAAAGTGTTTAATTGGAGAGAGAAGGTGGGTGTAAGTATTAAAGTGGAGAGATAAAGAAAGATGAATATTTTAATAGGAGTGAGAAAAAGTGGTTGGGTGTATTAATTGGAGAGAGAACGTTACCAAAAAAGGAAATGTGTCATCTTAGTTGGGACAAACTAAAAAGAAAAACGTATCATCTTAAGCGGGACGGAGGGAGTATGAAATAAAGCGACAACATGGAGATATCATATTATTTTATTTTTCCATTCCATCGTTCCAAAGATGGGCTTAGAATCCACACAACATCCTTTGATTCTTAATAGCTATCATCATGTAAATATTATTCCTTCAAAGTTATCTAGTACAACTATTACAAACTACAAACTAGAGATAGAGAGAGAGAAACTTTTTCAGATGTTGACAATGGAAGAAATGACAATAAACAGAAGCGATGCAAGAACAAGTGAAATGATGGTAATCTTGGCAGGCATTCTTCCACCATCACTTCTCAACACCATGGCTTTATAAATTGGCAAGCTATTCGCGACGCCCATACTCGTCACTACCATTTGCCCCAATATCTCCTCCAAACCTCTATCTTTGAGAAATTGTAAGACTCCCCCCAAAAACGCCACTAGATTTATGATAGCAGCCGTTGATAACGGCACAAACATGGGAGACGAAACCCCAAATTCGAACATCCCCTCATCATACCGTTTCCTCATCTCTTCATCATCTACTTTGTTTGTCACATTGAATGATCTCCTACCAATGTCCAACAGATTGCTTATATATTCTAATGTTCCAAAAAGGTCGGAAGAAAGCCCCCTCACCAGCCACATTCTCTGATCATTCCACCATTTTCGAACCGAAGTGAACTCTATCAAGTCTTGTCCATAAGCACCAAGAAATAGGAAAATATTCAAGAAAAACCATGGATCTGAGGCCTAAACAAAGCCAATGCATTAGTCCAACAATGCAAACACCTTCTAGTATATTAGTTAGAGCATTACGTACCTTGGGGAAGATGGAGATGTTGTTGAGCATGGTTATTTGAGGGATGAAAGCGTAGAACATGATGGGAACTGACCAAAAGGGTCCAAAGGCATAGTAAGAGTAACAATGAGCCATGAATGAGCCTATATATCTTCTTCCGAATGTCAAGGGGCTATGCTTCGAAAGAGCCACTTCAAGAAGGCCAACATTCCATCGTTTAGTTTGAGCTAAGACATCGTTTAGGGCAATCGGCATCTCAGCCAGAAAGGCCGGCCTTGTAGGGTTGCAAAATACAGACTTCCATCCCTCACAATGTAGCATATAGCCGGTATAGTAGTCCTCCACCAATGACCCATATCGAAACCCTACCTACAAATTAATTAATTAATTACTCCCTCCGTCCATGATTAAGTGTCGTAAGTTGACTTGGCATGGGTTTTAAGAAATGTAATGGAAAGTGGGTAGTGAATGTGAGTCCTACTTTTATATACTCCCTTCATCCATTTCCATAATAGGGTTTTCTTTTTGGGCATGGGTAGTGACATGTCACACATTTCTTTTGGGCATGGGTTTTTAGGTAGTGGCTTTTAGTGGTTAAATGTAAAGAGAATAAAGTAGGAGTGAGAATAAAGTAGGAAGAAAACATAAAAGAGAGGACAAAGTAAGAGATAGATAAAGTGTTGCTTTTTTGCCATAAAAGGAAATACGTCACTTATAGTGGGATGACCTAAAAAGGAATACGTCTCACTTATATTGGGATGGAGGGAGTATTAGTTTTAAATTAAAATACATGTAGAATGAGTTAGTGGAATGCGTGGTCCATTACCAAATGTAGTAAAAAGTAAATGTGACACTTAATTGTGAATGGACGAAAAAAATAGTTGACACACTTAATCGTGGACGGAGGAAGTATATGTTTTGGGTTAAATTAAGTGAACTAGATCTAACCTCGGAGCCCCAATTGGTGTCCTTCTCATAATCACATGTAGTAACATCATGAGCTAGCTCTAAAATAGCTTGATCATTGATGTGGTTCTTGACAAGATGATCGGGATCTATCGGCCCGATCATGGAAGATGGGCCACCATAGAAAGCTCTCCGGTTGAAGAATGTGCCAGTTCCAAAGTAGTCGGGGCCTGCAAGCCCATTCATTCCCTCAGGGTTGATTTGATACATGCGCTTCATCTCGGAACCATAAGTATCTCTTTTGTTGATCCCATGAAATCGGGCAGGAAACTGAACATATCCTAAGTTGGGATTAACTGATTTGTCCAAGAAGTAGCACAGAATGTTTTGGGGTGTGGATGGATCGTTGGAGATCATGTCGCAGTCCAAGGTCAAGATTATTGGAGCATTTGTCAATGTTGCTGAGACCCGTAGCTTCAAACACAAACACAAAACATATCATATTATATAGGAGTACTTCTATATTATTGAGTTTTACTTCCTTCGTCAACGATTAACTGACACCAATTTCCTTTTTCATCCATCCACAATTAATTGACATTCTTACTTTTTACTACTTTTGGTAATGGACCTCACATTACACCAGCTTCACACTCACATTTCAAGTAAAAAATTAGGACTCATATTCCCCTAACTTTTTCAACCCGCTTTGAACTATATTTCTTAAAACATGAGCTAAGTCAAATGGGCTCAATTAATCGTGGACAGATGGAGTAGTATCTCTTACTAGAGCATTGAGAGCTCCGGCTTTGAAATGATGGTTTGATGTTCGTCTCTTCTGTCGAGATACGTAGATGAGATTAGGCATGGAACAACTTGCAACATCTATGTCTTCACCACTTTGTAGAAGAACCTGTTGCATATATATGATGTTCACAATGTATTAAACGACGTAGTTGGTTTCCTAAGAGTTTTAGTTCAACATGATTAAGATTATAATGTTGCTATTGGGTTACCTCAACAACAGAAGGATGATCGATGGAAGTGAAATCTTTTCCCCATCTGCTAAAGGCTTTGGTTCTGTATTCATCTCCAACATATCCTTTCTCAAGTATATCTTCTACTCTTCTTTTCATATCTTCATATAGCTCCTGCATTAAAATATTGTGGTTAATTAAATGATAGATTTCGACTTATTTGGATAATCATAGTGGTTATTATATATAATTTCTCATATATAAATGTATCCCTTTTGTATTACTAGTAAAAAAGCACATGCAGGTAACACAAAATTTGATCTAGTAGTAGTTTTGTCCAAATTTAATTAAATATATAAATTGAATTATATGCAAAAATGATATTAGTATGAACAAATAAGGCTTTTTATTTATTTTTCCATTCGTGTGTTCCAATAATGTCCCAATTTTACATGTTGGTCCATTATATTAATTGTTGCACTTCATTTTTACCATTTTTTGTCGTAGACTTATTTCACTAACTCTTTCTCACTCACAATTTATCACACAAAAGTACATAAAAGTACGACTCACATTTTATCAACTTTCTATTACATTTCTTAAAATCAATGCGGGGTGTTGGACACATATGGGAAGAAGGGAGTACAAGTTATAACAAAGTAGTATTAATCATTGATCATATATTCCAGTTTATTATCAACAACGGAATTCCATATATGTCATCTTATAAAAGAAACAAACAACGACTTGGATATCTGTCAAATAATACCACATTTGTATTTCTACCGTGATAGATAGTGGAACTGCCACAATATACAAATTATACACTCAACACCAAATTTCAAATAGTAAGACAAAAAAAAGGCTTATCTTCCAATCAAGTAAAAAAAATTCACCAATGCGATAATGACAAGTTCCATTGTGAAACACATTGAATCTTATTTATCACCATTTCACCTAGTAAGACAAAAAAAAGTTTTTATCTTCCAAACAAGTGAATATTATTCACCAATGCGACAATGACAAGTTCCAATATGAAAAACAGAGAATCTTAATATCTCAACATTTCACCAATTGGTTTGTTTCACATAATAAATTAAGAAATAATTTCTCACAAGAGCCGTAAGTGGATCAAATTGCTTGACAGACTGTGGACCTAAACTCAATGATAATATTATTTATAACAAAGAAAAATTGTAGACCAATTACCTTAATCTTCAAAGTCTGAGAGTCAAAGGTAACACTACCCGACCCGAAAAAGGCTTGTGGGCAGCGCAGCTTGATCCGATTCTCTTTGCAAAACGGCAGCCACACCTTCCCGAACCGGGCAGCTTCCATCAAAGCAAACAAAGTCAGCTCCGAAGCTCCATCGTCGGAGACATACACCGAGAGCTTCTCCGGCGGATAATCGTAGGCCAGGGCCGACAGGGCGGTGGCGGCGACCCGGAGAGGAGGCTCCTTGGAGGCGTCGGCAGTGCATATGAAGATGTCGAGCGCGGGCGGGATAAGGTCTTCAGGCAAGGGGTGTGAATGAAGCCGTGAGGCAACGGGGTTGATGCGGAAAGCCTGTGAATTTAGCCACATGAAAGCCAAGGTTATGTCGGCAGCAACCATCCACGCGGATATGAAGAAGCCGCGGTGGGTGGTTGCGGTTGCATGCCGGTAGAATAGGGCCAAGATGGCGGCGGAATATACCGTTGCGAATACCCGGTTAGGGATGCGGCGGGGGAAGGGTTTGAACCACTCTGCTTTTCTACTTTCCATTTTCTCTGGCTCTTCACTTTTACTATGGCTTTTTTTCTTACACTAAATTTAAAATTGAGAAAGTTACGTGCAGAGTGTGCTGACTGAGGGTACATAATCAAACATTTTTTGATTTGACAGACCAACTTAGAGCATCTCCATCGGACTTCCCAAAAACACCTTCTGCCATGTCATAAGGACTTCTCACTGCACAATCCGGACTTCCCATTGTCCTTCCCGCGCGGACTTTCCGCAATAAAAAAAAATTCACAAATTCACAAATATTCAATTTACGTTACATAATGAAAAGTTTGATATGGAATCGGATGGGAAAAATGCAACAACTTCATTAAAAATAACATACATAATTATATAAAAAAAAAACATTACAAATTGTTATATTACTAGTATGTATGAAATTACGTGTGGATTTTATACTATCACTTTAATTTGAGGATTAAACTAACATTGTTTATTTCTAATAAGAAAAAAAGGATGTCTTCTGACAACAGTTTTCATCAAGTTGTATGAAATTTATAAGTACTACAATGTAAAGTGCTTGAAAACAATAAATTTACTACAACAAAAAACATAACATGATTTAATAAAAAGTTTGCGAATAGTAAACAGAGATGATTTAATAAAACGTTTTGAGAATAAAAAACATGGAAGTTGTAATATTAGAAGAGGAGGGTAATAATGTATTTTCTGTTATTATATAGGTTTAAAATTCAAGTTAAGATATGTAACATTGCAAATGTGGTAGTTAATTAACCGGATGAAATATAGGCTTTTGAGTAGACTTTATATGGGCCAGATACAAGACACGGGCCACATAGAAATGTAACATAGCTACCAAACACACAGTTTAACCCGAAAAACTGATTATCTTATTGTATCATAGCTACCAAACGATGCCTTCAATATATATATTACAGATAACATAAATTGTAAGATTTTATAGTTTCAAATACATTTACTCCCTCCGTCCTAAGATAAGTGACCTACTTCTTTTGGCACGGGATTTAAGGAATGGTATTTAAATAAGTTGAAGTGGAGAGAGTAAAGTATGAGAGAGGGAAAAGTAGAGGAGAGAAGAGAGAATAAAGTAGATGGAGAATAAAGTATGAGAGATAACTTTTTGCTAAAAATGGAAATAAGTCACTTATAGTGGGACACCCCAAAAAGAAATATAAGTCACTTATCTTGGGACGGAGGGAGTATTTAAATTAGTTGGATTACAATATCAATGGTTTAAATAACATAGACAAGCCTAAAACAAGTCTATTTCAGCCATAATTCCATCTTTAGTTGTCACGTCATCTAGTTCAATTTCAGCCACAATGTTGGAGTACTACTTAGACTAGATTAATTGTGGGGTCGGAACCGAGCCACGGTCAGTCATCGGTAGCTCCACAACCCAATTCCAACAGCACTTATTATGGAGTGATGGCGTTAGATATATGGAATATGTAATCGAATATTATAGATGTGTAACTAGTGTTAATTTACAATTAATATATTATAAATTTAAATGAACATATATTATAACCACAATCAGTAAATATTGGAAATTCAATCATCATATATTAGAAATACAATCAATAAATATTTAAAATCCACATATAATATAATCCCCTGTTCCAACAAGATAGTCTAATTTTTAAATATGAAAATTTCAAGTTTTTTATCTTTTTTCTCTCTCATACTTTATTCTCTCCTTTTAATTCATAAACTAACATTATATAATGCTCCACTTAAAATAAGACACCTTTTAATTTATAAACTAACATTATATAATGCTCCACTTAAAATTAGACGGATAAACCAGAATTTAGAAAACACTAGAGAAAATGATCGTTGACTTATTGGGCCACGTACTAAAATAAAATTGATTGGCCCAATAACCCATTTCATGAGAATAAGTAAGTTGGGAGGAACAAACGAAAAGAATATGGCAGCCTGAACATAAGACACAACCTCCTGCATAACACATGAATAAGACAATGATCGTGATTAAGGTGTCGGTGTTAATTATGATGATTATTTTTCTGAAGCAGATTAGACAATAATTTTGTTTTTAAATAAAATAATTAGTTCTCTTAACTAAGAGAAACCTGGCAGGGTCATTATGGTAACACCAATTTTTAAATGACAATATACCACCAACCTCGTGCTGCCATGTGGTACGTTATCTTGCAATATTTATTAGTAGGCGTTTCGGATGGATTTAAAGCAATCAGTCTATATATATAATACTAATTAAACATTTTATGCCTATAATGCAATAACTCAACAATCTACAATGCAATCCACTTATTATTATCATGCAATCTGTAGAAATCCATATAAAACGTCTACTAATGAATATTGTAATATACGCCCTTAATATTACAGGATAATGTGCTACGCGGTAGCACGAGGTTAGTGACGTTGTCACTTTAATAAGGGTTATCATCTTTACATCCCGGATCAGGCATTCTATTTTTTACTCCCTTTGTCCCACAAAAGATGTCCCACTTTCCTTTTTAGTTTGTCCCACAAAAGATGTCACATTTCCATTTTGGGTAAAAGTTCCCTCTCACATGAATATAAAAATTATATTTTCTCTCTCCATTTAACACACAAAATAAAACCTCTTAAAATCTCGTATTATCCTACAAGTATGACATCTTTTGTGGGACGGAGGGAGTAGTAATTTTAAAATTTGGTCAATGCTCCCCTGTAACTTCCAATGGCCATTTTTCAGGAGAACTATTAGTTAACGAAGAATGAATAAAATATCACACGCTATAATAAACAAGGGAAATGATTTTTTAATATTATGGTATTATAATATCATAATAGAAGTTAGGTTTAAGTAGTAATAATAGTAAATGTGATTTCATAATTTAATACTCCTCATTGTCTCGTAATAAATTTCACACTTTCATTTTTAGTTTGTCTCACAAAAGATGTCACATTTCTATATCTAGAAAAAATTCTCTCATATAAATATAAATATTATATTTTCTCTCTCTATTTAACACACCAAAAAATCTCTTAAAATCCCGTGTCGTCCCACAAGTGTGACATCTTTTATTGGACGAATGAAGTATTTTATTAAATTTTTTTACAAAACTAAATAATTTGATTAAATTTCATAATTTAAATAATTATTAACTCAAAAGTAAATAATTAGGAAATTTTCTTAAGAAGCAATTAGTCGTGTAAGTTCCACAAACAGTCGCAATTTAGCCATAATCAACAGCAAAATTATAAACAAAATAATAGTATAAAATAAAATTTTGTGACCAATATCCTCATATCCTTTTCCAAAGTTACAAGACATGAGATCTCAGTATAATAGGTAAAAACCCTTTCTTTTTTCTTTTCAACAAACTCAACAGTCTTATTTTCTCAATATAAATGGGACTTGAGATCACTATATGTAACAAAAAAAATGTAAGAGGAGAGCACATTATTGTTCAGTGGAATTGGAGGTTATGACAAGTTGTATCACAGGGATAGGGGCAGTCGATCGACTTCACATTTGCCCGGTCAAAGTACCAATCTCCAACAGATTTTGCAATACCCTGCAAATCACAGCAACGGGACATATAACTTGTTCGAAACAAAACAAGAAAGCAAGCTAGAATCTTGATTAGTTTTCAAGAAACAAATTGAAATGCAGAATACGGAATGGTCTTAGTGCATACCTTGTTTCCGATTTTGGGAGAATTATTAGCATACCACGTATCCTGCCTCTCGGATTGGCAGTGAGCGAAGCAAGAATTCAAGAATATCCCAGTCTGCCTTGATGATGCAAAGCCTTTTATCTGGTTCAGTATATGAGTCCTAAAACCTGGTGTGTGGCGTATTGTCACAGACGAGGTCTAGAGAATTAATTAACGATACGTAAAGTAGAATGATGACCTTGCAAGAATTGGATCTGTGAAGGTGAACATTGCGCAATATTGTTTCTACAGAGACGCCAGTTGCCACGAGGATCAGCTGATGGCGGAGCCAAGCTTTCTTGGACCTAAAACAAAAATTATGTTATAGTTATAGTAGAAGATGTGTTGAGAAACTTCACTATATTGCATACCTGCCATGCATCATAGGCAGCATTTAGGACGAAGAGAGGAGTTCTTATGTTGGCTATTACATTCTCAGGAAAGAAACACTGATACAAAAACAGATGGATATATATATATTAGTACTACCCCGAAATCTTGAACCAACACCAACTCATTGAGCACGAGCGAGACTTACTGAAGTTGGATCGCCGTGGTTGGTGCAAGTCCTCTCAGCACCCTGTAGGTTAACAACACCATTGAAGAAATTCCTCATAGTATGGCCACCAGAGACATCTGGACTGCGCATATTGCAAAACTAGACTTAGATATACCTACATCTACAAGTGTTCCAAGGATTAGGACGTTACGCATTCATAAAGAGTCCACCGTCGCTGAGGCACTTCACTCTGGTACTTGATGGGAATAAACCTCTAAATCTGTCGCAGTGCAAAATAACAGCTAGACCACCAGCAGAGCAACCGGCCAGAAGTACCTGAACCACAACTCATTCAATAATCAATACAACGACATTACAAAGCAACAGAATACCATCGACAAATCATGATTACTTGGTTGGCATTGTGCATTCCTTTGGACATCAGTTCGTCCATCGCAGCTTGATAGATGCGTTGCCCTCTAAACTGCAACCCTGCGGCCTAAATCAAGGAATCGTTGTCTAGTCATGATTTGGAGTAACGGTAGATGAGATAATAGGTACACTAACACAACACATCATACCTTATTTTCGCCCTCCCCTGAGAAGGAGGCTCCATCACAGTATCGTACCTTCACTCGATTCCAGTTATAAAAATCTGACATAGCAAAAGTCATCAAACAGTTACCCAAAGAAGAGTTGTTGTGGTAAATGAGAAATCAGTTTAACAAAACTATATTTGTACCTGGATTTTCCGAAGCCTTATCACTAAGTATCCCAGTAAATGCAATTTGCTTTTCAAAGTAATTTGATGACCCTCGGCGTGTCTTCTTGCGATAAACACACGTCTTAACGTTGTTGCACCACCCGCCGCCCTGCACCATATGATTGAATACATATTCAATCGAATTTCATCACCTAAATCTTGCTCATGCTTTGCTTTTTCAAGAACCAAGTCATTTATTAGAACAAAATCATGAATTGGGATTTACTGATGATACAATAGTACTATCCTCTAATCATCAAATTATCTCAAAGACTTAAAACTAAAACAACAGCTTTTCTCCTCTACAAGTAGATCAACCAAAAATGAAACAATTTAGATTGTATCAAAGAAACAAACAGCACCATACATATTAAAAAACATGAGCATTGTTACAACAAACACAAACCTCTAAGTCAACAATCCAACTATTCGCCCCGCTCCCGGATCCACGATGAAAGTGATAACCGGGCAAAGTTCCATCCAGACACACTGCAATGTGGTTCAAGAAAGGTTATCGATTTACATGCCTCCAGTTTTATTCCAAGATTGAAAAATAAAAATAGATTCCTCATTTATGAAGAACAAATTGAACACAAAATCAAATGCCATTAGAAAGCATTTTGAAGAGCAAGAAATCCCACCAGCTCCTTTAGCAGCAGCTCCATTGATGAGAGTAAGAGGCACCATAAGAGCATTGGGAGAGGCAGCAGCAGAAGCAATCCCATACAGAGATTCTAAATAAGAGTGAGATTCAATTGTTTCATTAACAAAGAGAACCTCTTGAGATGGGAAGGCAACTGCAGCTGAAATTGCAGCAGCAAGCACAAGCCATAAGCCTGTCATCACCTCCATTTGAAGAAGAAGAAGAAGAAGAAGAAGAAGGAGAAGGAAGACAAAGAGGCAGGCAACATATATAGACATGAATCATGAATGTCATTTTCTAGATGTCGTTATACTAGGTGAGTTGATGAATGTGAAAACACACTATTTTGTCAATCTGGTTTTTTCTGGTAACTATTTTTATCACCCAAATCTATGTTAAAAATCTGGTTCTGTATTTATGGAAATTGACATTTATCTGTGAAAATTGACTCGGACTCCTAATTTATTTCTTTTTGTCTCTTTTACCTTAATTCATTCCATTCACTTTTTCTGTATGGCAGATCTAACGCATACATTGCCTGCTTCTCTGACTAAATTTGTTTTCCTTCAAAAAATTTATTGTAGTTTCATCTCACTTATGACAAAAGTGACGTAATCTTTTTGAACTCATACAGTCATACATGAAATTTACAGGAGGAATGTTGACAAAAGAGTCAAAGGTTATTCAATTCCAGTTTCTGGTTAAATAAATAGAGTTTTTTTTTTATATATGAACACAATAATTGACTATAGTGAAAATTGATGGTTAACACGCACATGTGCCAAATTCTCAACTCGAACACGAACCCGACCTATTAATATTCGGGTTAGATAGTTATTAGATTAATCTCATAACGATATAACCCAACAAAGTCACTCGAATTCGACCTGTTAAATGAAATTCTCAACTCGAACACAATTCCGATCAACTACCTTCAAATTTGAATACGACTCAGACACGACATAATATGTATAGTATGGTTGACAAGATACAAAAATGACCTGAATCGTATGTACACGATTAATCAAACATGATATTACACAATTAAATACTCCCTCCGTACACAAAAAATAGGGCAATTGGTGTATGACACGGATTTTAATGTAGAATTGGTAAAGTAAGAGATAAGGGAAAAAGTAAGAGAGAAGGAGAAAAAAATTAATGAGTAATAGTGTTAGTGGAATGATGTGTAGGTTATTATTTGTTGAAAACTTTTCATAAATGAATATGCTTTATTTTTTGTGGACTGCCAAAAATTGTAAATGTGCCCTACTTTTTTTGGACGGAGGAGGGAGTATGATTTATACGATAAAACTCTAATTTACACGATTAAAATCTTATTTATACAATTAAATCTTATTTATAGGATTAAATCTTATTTTTAAACCAGATTTATAAGATTTGAGCCCAATATACACAAGTTAAGAAATTAAATTACTTCGTCATGTACATAAACATGTCCATATAATGGTCTTAATTCTCAAATTGGAACACATAAATGAATGAGTTTAATCTAGAAAGGACTAATTTTAATCCTCCCTCCGTCCAAATAAAATAGAGCACAATCACCATTTTTAGCCATCCACAAAAAATAGAGCACGTCCAGTTATGGAAAGTTTTTAATAAATAATAATCTTACACATCATTCTACTAAACACACTTCTCAACTACTTTTTGTCCTTCTTTCTTACTTTTTTGCATTCTATCTTATTTTACTAATTTTACATTAATATCTGTGTCATATATAAATTATTTTATTTTTTATGGACGGAGAGAGGGGTTATGAAATTATAATACTCCTACGAAAGGACTTTTTTTCACTACCATACAAAAGGACTTGCTATTTATATAATATGTATATTAATCTATTAATTGTGGCTGATGATTTATGAATTGGTATGGTGGGCACCAAACATGGCCTAACACCTTGCGGCACAGCTGTATACTGAAAGGGGCTTTTTGTCTCCACTAGTCGGTGCTGCTACTGCATGGGTTTGGATTCTTCGTAACAACTGCATATATGTGCATATGCAGAATAAATTTATCATGTGATAAATGACACGAATTTTAATAAAATATTACTCCATATGTAAGTGATGTAAGAGTAGGTTAGATCATGTCTACCATCTTACTATACATGATAAGTTTTTATGAACAAAACAAAAATATTATGATAAATTTTTCTTTGCGGGCGAAATGTAAAACTTTATCAAAATAAATAAATCATATTTTAACTAAATTCTAGTATTACAATTAAAGTTAAATTGTCAAAAAAATAGGAGTAATGAATATTGGATCTGCAACTTTCAAATTCAGTCATATATAAACCATGAACTTGACAATTTTTTCCACTTTGTTCATTTCTTTAGGAGTATTTTGAATTTAGGACTCATTATCATATGATTATTCATTTAGAATTATGTTGTTAGATTAGTTTAATAAGATGGGATACTATAATTTATTATCATGTGTTATTCATATAAGAATAAGTTGTGAGATTCAGTCTCATGAATCCAATATAATAACACATTCAATCGTGAGATACAATCTTTCGGATGTACCATTGGAAAAACAAAGTAACTCAATAGTGTCTCAATTGCACAACTAGTTTGCCTTTCTTAATGTCAGATCAATGGATAGACTTAAACCTGCACACGGTTCAAAACCGTCGGTTCCGGTTCAAAATCGACGGTTCACGGTTCAGCAAAACCTTGAACCTGAACCGGCCCGACAAGGTGTTGGCCGTTCCGGTTCAAAAACCACCGGTTTTTGGGCCAAACCGGCGGTTCCGGGCTGGTTCTACAGTTCAATTTTTTTGTCTTTTTAGTTTTTATTTATCTACAAAAGGCGCATAAATAAAATTCAAACAATAAGGATGAAAGTTGCAATTTTATTGAGATATAAATTTCAACGAGACTACGAGTTACAATTATAACGATTACAATTTACAAAAAACTTGAAGTCTTGAAGTCTTAAACAATAAATTTAAATATACTTGTAAATTTCAACTAGACCTACAAAAATGACTTGAAGTTTTGAACAACAAATTTATAAGTATATACTTTTAGTCGGCGAATGAGATGTTTCTACATAACTAAGTTGAGGACACCTTTAGCAATTCAACCTTAAATGTTGAGTTTAGTCTAACAATCAACAATTATGGTAGAATTGTTATAAATTTCCTAGAATTAGTCTTATAGAGAAGTCTCCTTCACCGACTAGAGTATATACAAATAAAGTTATTTAATTATATTTGCATATTTTTAAAGTTGAAACAAATAAAAAAAAAGGAAAAATAAAGGGAAAAAAAAAACCTTAAATTCAACTTAAATTTAAATTGAGGTGCCTACGTATCCCCAATGCTCAATTGCATTGGGGAATCAAAGCTCACGTAGTTCTTTTACATGCATGACTTACCTAGTTAGTGGTAGGGGCATGCCCATATTCGATCGGATGAATTGTCTTCGTGCGACGGATGAGAGTACGATATCCCCCACCATCATTACAAGACTCTTCTCTACATTATTCTCTCTCTTAATTTACTATTTATTCCCTTTAACTATTTATTGGGATTTTTACAAAACGGATATGCAAAAGTAATCGGGACTCCTAAAGTGGGACGGAGGGAGTATTAAAATATTGATCCTACTTTTATATATTAGTATTAGTACTATAATAAAATGTGAGTAAAATGAATTAGTGGAATGTGGAATCCACTACCAAATGTAGTAAACATGAAATGGGACAATTATTCACGGACATGACATATAATAGGGAACAGAGGGAGTAGATGGGTCATTGGCACATACGACATTAAATTTAATATTATTTTAGGAGATGAGTGACCCATTTCTATATAGTATCAAAACAAATCCTAGTAAAAGATGGATCTATTTATCTCTATCTCTTATTTTGTTTATCTTACGAGTGGAAGTCCGATATGAGTAGCTTCCCAACTGATTATTTTTGCCCACAGGGGCGTAGCGCAGTTGGCAACGGAAGGGCAGATCTTGCTGCAATGAGTTTGAGTTCAAATCCCACTGCTGTCGTGCAGTTGCTTCCATATCTCAGACACAAGTGTGAGGTCTTGAGAGATGGCAAGACGGGCTTCTGGCAGCCAGTGGGTTAAGGCCTTCCCCTTAACGGGCTACTATATACCCTGATTTAACCCACTCACATGATATCGGGCCAGAGTGTGGGGCCCGCCAAGGCGACAGAATTGCCTTTTTTGTTGCAACGAGTGGAAGTCCGGTATTATTACTTCGGCCCAATTCAATGATGGATCTCTTGTCTCTTGTCTTGTCTATCTCATGTGTAGTCCGATGTTCATTATATAAGTATAGTGTTGATTTCCTTGTATGATACCTTTTAAAGGATTGAGTGACCTTGTTATAATGAAATAGCCTCCCCATATATTTAGGTCATACAAAAAATTAATAAAAGTTAAAACTATAAATTGAAATTTGCAGAAAATGTAGTTATTATTTCAAATGACCTTCCAATGTAATAATCCGTTGACAACTCATGAACATAAAACCAAATAAAAACAAAAGTAAAGAAAAAAAAAATATAACACAGTCAATCAAGTTTATCAGGCTCTCCGGCAGCCTCAACGACAACAACACCGCCGTTGTCATCGGCGTTGGTCTTGTACTTGTACCACATTGCCCAAAAGAGATAGTGGAAGAAGTTGATGACACTCAAAATAGCAAGAAGCCAATAAAACAGATCCAACTTATTCCTATCCAAATCCAGGCCATACACCCACGCCTTTTTACTCGGCGTCACCCTTTTGGTGACCGCCGTCACCACCTCCACCAACACACTGCTCAAGAAGTAGCCCAACGAGAGCGATATCCACGTGAAGGAGGTGGACAGCGACTTCATCCCGGCGGGCGCCTCCTTGTAGAAGAACTCCATGAGCCCGACCAGCGTGAACATGTCCGCTATCCCAAATATACCGTACTGGAACGACAGCCAGAAGAGGCTCACAGGCGCCAAGGGGTTCTCCAGCGACTGCCGCCTCCTCTTCACCTCCACCAGGGCGGCTGCTGACATGGACACCGCTGACAGGACGAGCCCCACCCCCACGCGCTGGAGCTGGGTGATTCCCGTTGGGTGCCCTGTGAGGCGGCGTGCCAAGGGGACAAACAGCGCGTCGTATATGGGGATGAGGATGACCATGAAGAGGAGGGGGATGATCGGGATTGAGGCCGGTGGGACCTTGAATGACCCCAGCTTAGTGTCCATTCTGTTGCCTTGCTGGACGGAGAAGGTCTGCAGCTGGGCGAGGCATGTGTTCATGATGATGGTGCTTCCTATGATTGGTAACATCCTTGTTAGCACCTTCACTTCTTCTACCTGTGTCACTGTGCAGATTTCCCATTCTGTTGCCTCTGTTTTCTCCCCTAGGATTGCTGCTTTGTCTAGCCACCTATATATTTATACCGTTGGTAGATCAGTCATGTTTCGACTAGATCATATGATACAGTAATAATTGCTTGTATACGCTTACTTGACCAACATGATAATTTATTACGCATATAAAATAACAGGTATAGGCAAGATAATTCTCATTATCCTAACAAAATGTAACCACTCGAAGATTCAAGATTAACTTTAACTAGTTGTTAGCATACAGTGAAGTTCAAATAAGTGTGTTTACTTTGCTCTAACATAGCTACCAAACGATAAATAATACGATCATTACCTGAACTGTTGGGTATGAGGAATTATTGCAATTGTGGAGTCTAAATCTTTCTTGCTCAGCTCGTAGAGCTCATTAGGGTTCTCAGGATGAGGCAGCCCACGATTTTTTACCGCTACTATTATTACCTGAGAAAAGGAAGAATGAAGCATGGATTGTTAAATAGAGATGTAATCAAATGTAACTACATACTGTACAAACTCTAAGCTATGATTTGGACCGGTAGATTTTAAGATCTGACGTAAACAAGATGACAAACTTGTGTGAATATGCATACCTGTGCGATTCTAACAAGTGGGCTGTGTTTAGGGATTTTGAGGCGATAGAAGGGTTTCCCAAGTATAAGTACCACAAAAGCTAAGAAGGTGGCAATGGTGACTATGAGGAACCCCTTCCACCAGTTGTCTTTCAAAGGGTGGTTTGTAGAAACCCAAACGATAACTGTGACTCCGATTGATGCACCACCAACTATACTCAGCAGCAGCCAATTGAAATAGCTTGCCAGCGACTTGGCTTCCTCGGGGTCGTTCTCATTGAACTGGTCAGCCCCGAGGGCCGGGAAAGACCCCCGCAGTCCACCCGCGCCCAGCGCCAGCAAGAACATTGTCGTGTAGAAGTAGACGGCCTTGCCTCCCCCTATACAACTCGACTCTCCGATTCCACAAAATGAAGGTAGCAAATGTTCGGAGTGAGCTTCAATGGTCAGCATTACTAGAGCCTGAATCAATGAATTATTTAATTGAAAATTATTATGGAACTATTGAGTATTCTCTACATGAGATTTTATGAAGTGTTGTTTTATGGGTTAATGAAGAGAGTGTAAAGTAAGAGACATGAAAAAGTAGAAATAGAGTTGTTTCCATTTTAGGAAAATGGGAACAGAGGGAGTATATAAGATCTTGAATAATGAAGATTATTTATATAGGTAGATTAGTTACCATGAGTTCAAGTGCCCCAAAAATGATGGAGGTGTGGAACCTGTTAATAAAAGTGTCGGAGATGAAGCCACCAACTACAGATAGTAGAAATGTAGTTCCCATCAAGTTAGTGAAAGTGTTAGCAGCTGTGGGGAGATCGAAATATAGCTTGAACATGAAGTAGAGGACCAAGCTCATCATGTTCGCTACGAAACCCATATTTTCCAATGCAGCCAAACCATAAATGAAAGATGCAGCTCGGACACCTCCTTTCCCTTTCATCTCCGATGGCATTGTCGCACCCTTCTCTGCGTCGTCTTCTCCCTGTGTAGATCATATACTATATGATTAGATCATTAAACTTATCAACTTGAGGTATAATTAGTTAACACACTCACCATGCTTCAAATTAACTAATGTGACAAGGAATACTATGATGGGTAATTAAAGGTGTATGATATATAAATATATATATATATAGGTGATGAAATTAACAACCTTGTATGCAACGTCAATTATTGGCATATACTACTTCTTGTTGCCAATCGGACGAGTTGATGATCCGGCCATATATAGCTGTCTTCTCCTTCACTTAGATCACTCCAATGCAATCACACTGAAATTTTTAAATATGCTCAATCCACTTTTGTTGCTTATGTTGAATCTGGGTGTTGAAGACAAAATAGGTGATTAGCATTACTGTTGTAGAATGTACGCTTGATTTGCCTAAGAAAATAACTTAACGAAACATAACTAAGCATAGTTACTTTCATAATTTTGCCTAAAATTATTCATTACCACGAGTTATCTTAGAGCATCTTCAACAATTTACATAATATTCAAACTCATTTTATTCTAAAACATCAAATCACTTTTTACATTCTTCAAATCTCAAATTGGGATTTGGGTATGTAATAGTGTAAACCCAAAAATATGTAGTACTATAATTTGCCAAAAATCCAAAATAAGGTAATTTGTTAGCGCCTTTGTAATGGAAATAATCCAATACCTTATTTTCCAATTCATTATAATTCAACTTTATTTTAACATGTCTATTCGTGTTTACTTTGTACAAATAAACCTAATATTGTAGACATATGAGGATTAATGCTCAGAGGGGATCGCATTGTCATTTGCTTGTTTAAAATTGTTAACACATTTGTATTATACATGTACTGCGAACTCAATCTGGGGCCATTGCTGTAAATTCGTTGATCTAATTTTTCATGCACTGCTGTCACATAGAAATGACAGAAATGTATAGTTATATCCAATGAAATTTAGTAAAGTTGCCCAAGGTTCAGTTAGATGTTGCCCACCAGCTTCTTATATTTGTATTCTTTTTCTGTGTTCATGGCTGTATTTAGTACCCCCCAACAAGGCTTATCTTTCTCGGTTTTGAAGCTCAATAACAGCAAAGTGAATAGTATCTGACAGCTTCCAATCCATTGTTTGCAGAAATACAAGTATGAACCCATATCTACTTGATAATTATTAAATCTTTAGTAGTAGTATCCTGGCTTCATACATGCAATCCTTAGAATCTGTATTTTGCCCATGCTACAAGCAGCAAGCAATAACCATCCTACTTTTTTCTGCCATTACGTAACTACCACTTGAGCGTTTTAGATTATTAAGTGTGTGTATAATGTTTATTCCTACCTGAAATTCACTGCTTATAAACATGTCCCTATCTCAGTCTTTTTACCCTTGAATACCTTACTGTGCCCAAGCATAGTGATGTTCCTACATATCCAAATACTCTATCTGTGTTTCCTCTCTCTTACTTTATTCTCTCCTCATTACCTCACAAAACAACACTGCACAAAATATTATGCCGAAAAGCAAATGTTTCATATTATTACCTCACAAAACAACCATAATAAAATACTGCATCACGATATTTGTACCAGAGTAAAAAACATGATAAAAAACCATAGGGTTTCATTCTAAAATCAATTGGTTATAAGATGGGAATCTTTCATGGATTCATGGCATCAGAGCCATGTTGCAACCTGAAAACTGAAAATGCCTGACCCCAATCGACAAAGAGCTGGTCCAACCCATTAGAAAAAAAGTCTAACCGCTCCAAGGTTTCTATCATAACATATGTATTTAAGATTTATCCATACATTCAGCCAGAAAGGGGAAGGAAAAGATAAATGTAAAAGCAAATTATTGGTTATTTGAAGCGACACAAGGCCAAAATTCCTTGTTCCATATTTCAACAGTAATGTTTCAGCTACATAACATGCATATCTACATAGTTACATAACTGGACCAAAAATTTGTTGAAGTTTGCATTAATATAATAGGTGGTTCTGAGATGTATTTACTAGTCATAGATCTGCAAGAGTGTTATTCCAAAACTGAATGTCAACTAACCCAATTCCTAGAGAATCAGCATCTAAGTCCACAATTGGTAAAATTTGTTAGAGAATGTGGAGTATCTTGTTAGCAATCAGCAAAACTGGTCAATCTATTCCTAAAAGTATAAAACATAACATGAAGAAAACATAATGAATGCAATAACATAGCGAGAAATAGAATTAACAGATCTATAATGTAAATTATACTAATCTCTGAAATTGATTACTAATTGGATTGAGATCACCCGTCATCCACATCGGAATGGTTCTGATTGGACATTAAGGAGGCTACTCTCTCAATTGCTTCCTTGGCGTTTCGTCTGGCCAGCAGAGCTCCCATCACTTTCTGCTCCGCATCGGCTCTAGCAAGGGCTGCCGCCCTGTGCATCGCAGCGGCGGCAATTTTGGCGGCGCAGAGAGATACTTTGGTTGAATGGATGAAGGAAAAAGAGGGATCGGAGCAGTGGGGGCAGAGGTAGCGGTTAGAGTGGGAGGAAGGGAGGCAGGTGAGGTGGACGAGGGCGGGGCATCGGAGGCACATGATGCGGGCGGCGGTGTCGTCGTGGATGTCGAAGCAGACGGGGCAGAAGGTGCCGCGCTTGTGGCGGAGCAAGCAGGCGGTGCAGAGGTCCGCAAAAACGCCGTGGTGAGGGACGTTGTGGACGAGGATGGGACCCGACCCGCAATCCTGGCATTCCCCAACCGCCATCAAAGAGGGTTTTAGTTTTAGGGCTCAATTTGAATTTTGATTTTTCTCTATTGAGGAAGGTAGAGTTTTTGGGTGCCGTATATATGAATAGCATAGGCGGGAAGCCCATTACTATTCATTCCACTGTATAGCTGCCAAATTTAGTTAAATCAAAGTGAATTAAAATAAGAGTCTAAACAATTTATATTTTTAAATTTGGTAAGAACTTTTGTAAAAAGAAAAGATTTTAGAATGATACAAGTTTAACATAAAAATACGCAATTGAAATATTGTTAATAAAAAATAAAGATCTCTAACTCATTAATAAAAAAAAGAATTACCAAAAGTAAAAGTAGACAACTTTTAAATGGGAACAATATTCTTATTTATGGAACAAAGGAGTATTTCTCATTCTCATATAACCCTAAATATACTACTCCTATATAAGTAGGTTCCTCTCTTCACCTTTGTGTGTGTATTGTGAATTTGTGATAATAGTATTGTGCAAGCAATGGCTATGCCGATGAACATGCCCCCGGCTTCGTCCATCTTCTCGATGTACGCCTCCGTCTCCGCCGTCATCATGCTCCTCCACACAACAATCAACCAGCTCCTCCCCCGCCCCGCCCAGCAATTCCTCCTCTCCCTCCTCCACCGCCTCTTCTCCCGCCGCCCCTCCCACGCCACCGTGGTCATCGAGGAGCGCGACGGCCTCTCCTCCAACGAGATCTTCTACGCCGCCGAGACCTACCTCTGCTCCCACCTCCGCCCCGACTTCCACCGCCTCAAGGTCACCAAGCGCCACAAGGACCCCTCCCTCTCCCTCCGCTTCGCCAACTCCCAGACCATCGTCGACGACTCCCACCTCGGCGTCCCCCTCCACTGGCGCTTCGTCAACGAGGAAAACAAGAAACCCAACAAGGTCCTCGACGAAGACTCCAACCACCTCGTCCTCGAATCCGAGAAGCGTTACTTCGAACTCACCTTCAATAAAAAGTTCAAAGACACCGTCCTCGACTCATACATCCCGTCCATCCTCGACCGAGCCAAAATCATTCGGGAGGAGAAAAAGGTCGTAAAGATTCACACCATATCCGGCGCTGCTTCCTTCAACTCCTTCGTCTGGGACTCCATCAATTTGGAGCACCCCTCAACGTTTGAGACGCTGGCAATGGAGGCGGATTTGAAGACGAGGATCAAGGAGGATTTGGACCGGTTCGTGGGGAGGAAGGACTTTTACCGGCGAGTTGGGAGGGCGTGGAAGAGAGGCTACTTGCTGTATGGCCCGCCGGGGACGGGGAAATCCAGCTTGATTGCGGCTATGGCGAATTATCTCAAGTTCGATATCTACGATTTGGAGCTTACTAATGTGAGGCGTGATTCCGATTTGAGGAAACTGCTTCTCACCACCGCCAATAGGTCCATTCTTGTCATTGAGGATATTGATTGCACCGTCCAACTTCCCGACAGGAACGGCTTCGCCGCCGCTGTTGAAGTTGGTAATGCCCATTTCCAACGCCCGCGTGATCATCAGGTTGATTTTTTACATTATGTATTTGTTTCTTGCTTCAATTTCATTTTGTTGTGTGTTTGAGTTGAAAATATAGTTTTAAAAAGTAGTAGTATTGAAAGAATTTTAATTTTTTTTGGATATTTTTCAATGAACCCAGTTTCAATATAAACATTTAATGATAGAAAATGCATTGAAGATTGATTTCAAAGCCTTTTTTTTGTACATGTTAACATGGGTACAATAAAAATGTTACTAACATGAAGATTTTGTTTTAGTTCACACTCTCAGGGCTGTTGAACTTCATCGACGGGCTGTGGTCGAGCTGCGGGGACGAGCGAATCATCGTATTCACTACAAACAACAAAGGCAAGCTGGATCCGGCATTGCTCCGGCCGGGGCGCATGGACATGCACATACAGATGTCCTATCTCACGCCCGATGGGCTCCGCCTCTTGGCCTCCACTTATCTCGGCATCCACGGCCACCACCCCCGTCTCTCCGAGATCGAAAATCTAATCAAGATGAAGAACACCACTCCCGCTGAAGTTGCCGAAGAGCTCATGAAATTTGATGATGTCGATTTATCCCTTAATGAGTTGCTAAATTTTCTTGAAAACAAGAACACCGAAGAAGACGACACCAAAGTTATTAGTGATAAAGATATGGAGGTTGGTGCGGCCAAACACCAAGTTACGGCCCTCGATTGGGACTTTTAAATGTGACACATTAAGAAACTACTAATTTGGAATGCTAAAATGGTTGGATATTGCTAGCTTAGGTTTGATAACATGTTGCTTTAGTTCTTTTCCTTTTCAACAATTAAATTTTGATTTATGTCTGAGCTCCCTTTTAAATTGAAGTCATAGGTTGCTTTAGTTCTTTTCCTATTCAACAATTAAATTATAATTTATGTCTGAGTACCCTTTAAATTGAAGTCATACGTGTGAAGCAAATTTGATTTCAGTTTTCATCCACTGTTATTACGACGAAATGCAACACTGAAATAAGTATTCCATTAAACAGGTCTGCATCGAGCTACCAAAAAATTAAAGAAGCAGTTTGCAAATAATTGCGAAATACCTTCACACTACTTAAGGTGCTCACAGCCCAATTTATGCCATAAAATTTTACTCCCGATTTACCATTTTTGGGTGTCCCACTTTAGCGTATCCACAATGATGGCCCTCTTGGGCATGCTCAAGCCACCATTTCTTGGGCATGCCCAACAAACTTGGCCCTGCCCATAAATACTTGGTCACTACAATGGCCACCATTTTTTGTTATATTTCAACAATTAAAATTATTTTCATACTTTTTTGTTATATTTTAATATTACTAGAATAAAAATTATATGCCTATAATAATTAAAAAATGCATACTTTAAAAAAAATGCATTCTTTAAAAATTACTAGAACAAATTGAAACCAAAGTTTTGTCGTATTATAGATAGGGTAAAATTATACAACGAAAATTTTTTAAAAACAACAAAAAAATGACTCCACCGCCCGCCTACTCGGCGTCGTCATCGGAATCTGTAAGGTCTGTACAGACTCAGATAAAGCCAAAGAGTTACAAGATTACAAGTGATCTAACCACTCAATCTCCAAGCAGCTCCAGATCTTGGAAGTATATCCCTGAAACACTTAATACACAGATTAAATGTGTTTGGATGCAAGATAAAAGATATAGAGAACTAGATTAGAACAAGAACAAGGAAATCAATCGAACAATCAGAATAGGCTCAAGTTGCACCACATACAACTGCACAGGCCTATTTATCCGACCCTCAATCCATTATTCACCAATTGATTTGCCACAAACGGGAGAAAACTGCAGCAGTTGACAGAACTGCTCCACCGTACCCACCAGACCCTAGATCCAGCAGTTAATCTACTGCCAAACCAACCTAGGATCAAAGCCACGGCCAAACTCCACTTTCCACTTCTTCAGAACTCCAAGAAACCACCACACACTCGGTCAATCGCACCAGACCAGAAACCAGGGGTTTCTCCACGCTCTATTCCCTCACTGACTCAGTGTAACAACACACGCAGAACTGAGGAAGAAGAAGAAGAAGACACTCTCAAGCTCATAGCACAAAGAGAACACAGAGGATGAAGAAAAAAAGGAAATCCTAGAACATCGCTCAACGTAGAGAGAAAGAAGAGAGGCAGAAATCAAAGTGTAGAGGCAACCGAGGTCTGGGAGTATATAAATGACACAACCTCAATGTAACGCCCCGCTTTTTCGAACCCTAATTTTGTGACGTGAAATTTTTTGCATTAAATGCTTTTAATGCTATGATATGTGGATTAAATGATGAGTGAATTAATTGCAATATTCTTTGTGACCTAATTGCGATAGTGAGTTGAGTTTGAGTTGAATAGTCAAACTTGTTGAATATGTGACGTGGCTATTGAATAGTCAATATTGTGGAAAATATGACGTGGCCGTGGAATGGTCAAAGTCGTTGGAAAATGTGAAGTGGAGGTGAAATTCGAATATGTGGATATTTTAATGTGGGGAGAAATAATAATTGTGGTGAATTATTTTCCTAAGGGATGAGTGAGAATTTAATAGGAGTATTATTTAAGTATGTGGAATTTTCGACCCCTCCTATTTATTGAGGAAGAAATCCAATTTTTCTTGGATTTAATTGTTGCTTGGGATAATTATCCGAATTAAATCCAAAGTCCGAATATCCCTAAATTGTACCATGAATTTTCGGCCCCTATGATTTCTTTAAAGAGATTTTCGAAAATCTCTTATTATGGGAGAAGGGATTGTTTTTATTATATTATTTGATCCCTTGTTTATTCTCTTCCATAAATAAATTCAAATATTCTAGCATATCAAATCTAAGGAGATCTTACCATATCCTAATTTAAATAGGATTTTAATTAAATCCCTTTTAAAAGAGTCAAACTACACGCCACTTTTCACTATTATTGGGGAGATTATTATTATTTTTCTTGCTCCATGATATTTTATTCTACTCCGTGAAATATTCAAATTAAATAATAGGCTAATTAAATAGCCTAGAAATTCGAAATCCCCTATTTTCTCAACCAAATTAACGCCACTTCTCTTCCTAAATCTTTCCAAATCTTTAATTTATTTAATTAAAGATATTATATCTTGCACTCTATAAATAAGAGAGAAGACCTAAACCCTAGATCACAAATCACGCCTCCCCCACTCCCAAATTTTCGATCCCCCTCTCCCCACTCTCTCTCTCAAATTTTTCTTCTACTTTCTCCATTAATTCTTCATCTTTTGGAGAAGAATTGAAGCTGAAATTCGAGAATTCGTTGAAGAATCAAGATCCTACTTGTTTTCTACCGATTGTTCTATTGAAAATGTATTTTTGTTTTGATCTCCTCTTCTTCTACCGATCAATCGGTGTTCTTGAGTCCACATGCATTTAGATCGAGTGAAGGGGGAAATTAATCGATGAATTTGGATGCATGTGTATGTGTTGTGACCGTGTGTGTGTGTGCATGCCTCGGTAGGCGTGCACATGTGAGGTGTGTGTGTGTGCGTGTGTTGTGTGTGGAAAACACTCATGCGTGTCACGATTCGATGATAAATCTGGAGTTGTTGTGTGAATAAAAACGATATGATAATCGTACTTTGATTTTGAATGGGAATATTGAAAATAATCGATGGGAAAAAGGAAAACGTGAGAACATGCATGATTTTGATCCATGATTGGGACTTATTTGAAATATATGAACTAAAGGTGATAGCTCGCGTTCTCGGTGTGATAACAAGAAGAAGTACGTACTTGAAATCGAAGGAAATCGAGGTGGGCTTTATTCTTAACTCTCTTTTATGTTGCAAATTATGATAGTGGAGCAATAAGGGTGGATTGTGTGTGCCTGATGTCTAGTTTGCGAGTGCGCTCCATTAGGCTATAGGGCTATATAAACGAATTCGGGTCTGAGTAGGGCCGCAAACCCTATCAGGCTAGTGTACACGGGAGATCAGGAGCCGTCCTTGCTAGTCGGCCGGTCTCGTGGGCGAAAGTGTGGCCACATTTGGTCGCACCATATGAATTGTTGATTGATGAGAAAATGGGATGTATTGTTTGACTGGCCAGTCCATGAAATATTTTGTGATACTCGATGCTATCTTTTAAATTAAATGCTAAACCTCGAGTTCACTATGGTAAGGGTGGCATAACTATAAAATGTTTTGGCATGAGTCCACTGAGTATGTTTAAAATACTCAGCCCTGCATGTGTTTTCCCTATGTGCAGGTTGAGTGGCGATGGGCGGTCGGTGGTGTTGAGACAGTTGAATCGAATAATACGGATGGTTGGGATTTTGAGTGTAGTCGTGTCCTCATACATGGCTTCGCTTTCTCTTGGAATGCTTCCGCTGAATATTTTGAAACTTATTATCTTTGGTTGGTTTGAACTTATCTCTACGAATTAGAATATGGTGAATTATTGCGTTTTGTTGGAGCTACAATAAACCTTTGATTTTTTGAGCTTAGCCTGTGTTAGCTATTAAATCTTGTTTTTCGTATTTAAAGCCGTTGACTTATTGCCTTGATACTTCATTAAACACTTGGTCAAATCTCTTTAAATGAAACCCTAGTCTACATTTCTTGTTGCCTTAAGTTCGCCTAGTTAACAGTCGCCGATTTATTATACCCTAGAAATGCCGGGCTGTTACACTCAAGCTTCCACAAAATAACTGCCACGTAGCTATGGTATCCATGAGTTGGGTTCAAGCCCAAATGAAGCAGTTGGCTGAGTATACAGATGGAGCAGGCCGGGCCACATGTAAGGGCCATACTATCATAGAATCCATCACATCTTCTTCACCGCCGCCGCCACCGCTGCTTGCACCGCCCGTCTGCGAATGAGAAGAAGATTCGTGGTCTAGGATTGAAGATCATCACGTGGAGAAGGCGCGAGCAATCGACGATTCTTTGGAGAATCAAAATCGGTAACCCTAAACCGTAGAAATCATGTTGAAGGTGATGCTCTCATCATGCAGTTTCAATGTTAACTCCCCCTTTTGCACATCTATCATGGCTCCCCCGGTAGCTAAAAATGGCTTTCCAAGAATCAGTGGCACCTTCTTGTCTTCCTGCATGTCCAACACGAAAAAATCAGCTGGGAAAATAAATTCTCCTACTCTTACCAAGACATCTTCCACTACTCCCATTGGTGTCGTTGTGCTCTGATCCGCCATTCGCAAGGTAATTGAGGTGGGGCGGATGTTATCAACATCATGTTTCCTGTAAAAAGACAAAGGCATCAAATTAATACTGGATCCGAGATCACATAACGCTCTACCTTTCACATCATTCCCTAAAACACAAGATAAAGTAAAACTCTCTGGATCTTTGTGTTTAGTGGGTAATACTAGGGTTTGGTGCCCCTTGCACAGCGGAAGACTTGTACAAAACAAATAAATCAGATACAGATCTATTTGACCGATTATGCGATTAATCAATTCACATGTTAAACAGATAATTGCATGCTAGAACACAAATAATTCATGCTTAAAGAATATAAATCCTAAAACATGATTTCTACGGTTTAGGGTTACCGATTTTGATTCTCTAAAGAATCGTCGATTGCTCGCGCCTTCTCCACGTGATGATCTTCAATACTAGACCACGGATCTTCTCTCTGGTTCCCGAACTGTATCTCGATATCATGGTGGGTTGATCTTATTAAAATACCAGGACTCAAATAAAAAAGACAGAAAATTCCTCGCGGAGGAGGAGCTGAAATTTTCACGGAGGAAAAAATTAAAGAAAAATTCGTCCCACTCAAAAAGAGAGTTGGCGTAATTTTCAATAATGAACTAATGAATAATTCTGTCTGTTTTATTCTCCTATTTATATTAAGTTCCTTTTAGGTCCAGACAAAGATCTATGAAAGGTTTTGGATATGGGCTCCCCTAATTAGCTTTTTACTAATTAAATTGAACCCACAATTTAATACAAGCTTATATTGGAATATTATGAGCAGCCACTACAGAAGTAATATTGAACTGTCCCAATCCAAATCCGAAATTACAAGTAATCCGGGCTTCCGTTATGTTTATTATTTATTTCCCGCGCTTAAGATATAAATGTCCATTAATTAATTAATGTCTGCTATGGACTTAATTAATCAATATCTTATTAATTCCAAGAGTGGACTTAGCAAGAATTAAATACTTAATTATTATTCATAGAGCGATAAAACTCCAACTGGCCAGTTTTCTGAATAATAAAACTTTGTCCGAGCTCCTCTTGAGGACATTATCAAACGAGACTCACCTCGCGCACGTTTCAACATAATAGCAATCCTAGCACCGCTAGATATTAATCACCACTGCCCAATATATCAGGATTATTGGGTTGCGAAAAACCCGCACCATTTGATAAGTCAAAGTAGTGCATAATCAATACCGTATGCTCAATGCTAACATATGTAGATTAAGAAATAGTATTTTATCAAGACCTAGTCTTTCAATAGATAGCATAAAGATACGTCTTGCTGTTAGATCCGTTCAGTGCTACACCACACCAATGTCATCTTATTTCAGTAAGGCTTAGAAATATGCGGACTGACATTGCAACCTTTCACGATAGGTAGCCAAAGCCTATCTAGGTTGTGAAAATCTTCTTTTTCTTTTGCAAAGCATTGCATAGAACTGACCGTGTTACCTTTAAGTGGACGTCGTCCACAACTGATCTACTAAGCAAAAGACTTAGGCTTTGTTTACTTATACATTTAAATATTTATAAAACATCTTATAAATGCACAAGCAAACACAATGTAATAATATACTGATTCTATTCGTGCGAAACTGCTCAAATAATACTGAATCGGGTTAAAAGTGGATTATAGAGTTTTACCGTTTACGTATACAAGCAAGATTCTATTCGAGCGAAACTTGCTCGAAACATGCTTTTTAGTGTACCAAACCTAACAATCTCTCACTTATACTCAGTGGAATGTTGATGTGGACTTTGCTCATTGCTTCCAAGAATTTGGCAAACTGTGCGTCAAGCTTCTTGCTCTTCAATCGTTGAGGATATGGAATGGTGACACTGCTGTGTGGCACACCTTGCGGCGGTCGCCAATCGCCGTCTTAACTCCAGATTTCCAGACTTTGCGTTTTGACTCCCTTTTTCGGCTCAAATATGCACATTTATCACAAAACACGTCAAAATACCAAAATGTATAAAATATGCAATTAATGGACATGTAGAGTGACTTTGACATCCAAATACGGACCAAATAATGGCCTTAAAACAATGCAAAATCCGAACGTATCATCGGTACAATTATGGAATTCAAATTTATGTTAAATTTTAAATTAACAAACAAAATACTGTTCTTTGAAATTTGGTCACAAATTTTGAGTTTTAAATTTACAAACAAAAGGACTATTCCCTAAATACCCTCAAAATTCTCCTTATTTTCCTAAGTACCCCTAAAACTCCACTTTTATACTATATATATATAGGGGTGTATTCAAATTAATGTGTAAAAATCTATTGAAAAGGAAAACTAATCTCATCCATAGATTAGGTGTGATCTGATGGTTGATATGGAAGCCACGTGGAATTTAAAAATTAATAAAATAATCGAAAAGGGTAAAAATGGTAAAGCACAATTATACATGATTTCGGTACATGATGTAGTTATATTTGTACATTATGTTCTATTAGTACATGATGTTAATGTATGAAAATCGTATTTTAATGTACAGGTCTCAAGTTTTAATGTACAACATACCCATGATAATGTACCAGGGTATGAATTCGCAGATGGAAGATATACTATATAGTAGGGATGTCAATGTAGCCCGCAACCCGTGGGCTGGCCCGAATAGCCCGCTAAATTTATAGGGTTAGGGTCGTAAATTTCTAGTCCGATAAAAATAAAACCCGATAAGCCCGCACCCGATTAACCCACAACCCGTTAGGGCCAGACCCGAAAACCCGATGGGCTGGCCCGATAACCCGGAAAAATGTATATTTTTCAATTTTTTACTCCTAATTCGACACGTCGTTGATTAATTTTATGACGTAGAAAACTAAAAAAAAGATAACTTTCAATTTTATGGTAAATATATAAATTATATATTGAATTTTTATTAATATAATAACTGATAAATAAATTAATCTCACTAAAAAAATATTTAAATTTTTAACATGTTTTAAAATTTCACGAAATATCACAAATAATAGTATTTTATGATTGAGTTTAAGCATATATATCAAATTTATCATAATAAAATATTTTATATTTTATAAATATAACTAATTTTCATCATGATTTATTGGATTGTTCGAGCCTTAACCTTATCGGTAGCAACCCGATTAACCCGTCGGGCTAGCCCGAAACCCGAGCTTTTAGGGTTAGGCCCAAACTTTTACAACCCGAAAGAAATCACAACCCGGCAAGCCCGCACCCGATTGACCCGCAACCTAAATAGGATTGACCCGAAACCCGATGGGCCGACCCGATTGACATCCCTACTATATAGCATCTACGAAATTCACAAATGCATACCTCGACGGAAAGTGATGTACGAAATACCAGTGATAATGCATGATATACCCATGATAATGTACAATATACCAATGATAATGTACCAGGGTATGAATTAGCGGATGGAAGCTATACTATATAGCATCCACAAATTCATAAATTCATATCCCGACGGAAAGTGATGTACGAAATACCAGTGATAATGTACGATATACCCATGATAATGTACAATATACCCATGATAATGTACAATATACCCATGATAATGTACAGGGTATGAATTCGCTGATGGAAGCTATACTATATAGAATCTACAAATTCACAAATCCATACCCCGTCGGAGAGTGATGTACGAAATACCAGTGATAATGCACGATATAACCATGATAATGTACGATATACCCATGATAATGTACCAGGGTATGAATTCGCGGATGGAAGCTATACTATATAGCATCCACAAATTCACAAATCTATACCCCGTCGGCGAATGATGTACGAAATACCAGTGATAATGCAAGATTTAACCATGATAATACACGATATACCCATGATAATGTACCGGGGTATGGAAGCTATACTATATAGCATCCACAAATTCACAAATCCATACCCCGTCGGAGAGTGATGTACGAAATACCCGTGATAATGTATGATATATCTATGATAATGTACAATACACCCATGATAATGTAGCATTGTAGGAGTATTATACATCGGGCCCAAAGTTAACATCATTCACCAAGGGTTTAGTAGTCCATGGGGCTAGGGTGTAGTACCATCATATTAACATAACGTTCACTAACCGGTGGAAGTTAGATCCAATCCCCTAGGGTTAACTCATCCATAGGGCTAGGGTATAGTATCCACGAGATTACCCTAGTGAACATTGTGTTTCTGAGTCGGTACTACACCTTAGCCTCATGGATTACTAAACCCTTGGGGAATGGATATAACTTTCATCACATAGTAAAAAAATTATAATCTACATTACGTAGAAGGGGCATATACATTAAAGCACATTAATGTACATTATTAACACATTAATGTACAGATTAAGCTAATGTACTAATCCATATAAATGATGTAACAGTAATATACCCAAATTGCCCTTTAATGTACGAAACTGGTATAATAATGTACGCCGATGCTTTTAATCAAAGCCATTAGATTAATAGATTCAAGGGCTTATATTAGTCCTATGTTTTATACTAGGGGCCAGAGGGTGATAAGGAGGGTAATGCACCCCTATATATATATATATATATATATATATATATTGTATAGACACATAGATTAAGAGTGTCCTTTAGCTTGGGTATAGATGTATAGTGTGTTTTTATTTGGAAAATGGATTGGAGTACACACTTCCACAAAATATTAGGCACTCGGCACTCCCAAGAGGCGGGAAGAACAAAACCCTACACTCCATCTCCATTGTCCATTTCCTTCTAACTGCTGACACAAATTTCTTGTCATTTCTTCAGTTTTCTGCTAATCAAAATGGGAATTAAGGTACCAGTTTCTTTCGTTCACTATCAACTCCGCATAATTGTATATACAATCTCAGCTATTGTATTCCGCGAAATTTGTAGGGTTTAACGAAGCTTTTGGCCGACAATGCGCCCAAGTCGATGAAAGAGCAGAAATTTGAGAGCTATTTCGGCCGAAAAATTGCAATTGATGCCAGCATGAGCATATACCAATTCCTTGTACGTAAATTCCTCTTTTCTGTGTTTAATGGCTAATGAACAAAATTGCTTCCTTCAATTGAAGAAAATGGGGTGTGTTTGAGTTTTTGCGCTTGAGGGATGAACTTATCATTTGATAGTGTGGGTGGATACATGATTGGTGGCTACATTGTCACAATTAAAGGAATCTCAGAGCCCTGTGCATCGAGAAAAACTTAATGCTTAACAATTTTTTTTATAACGAAAATGGCAGATTGTCGTTGGAAGAAGCGGCACTGAAATGCTCACTAATGAAGCTGGTGATGTGACCAGGTATTGGATCTCTCTGAAATTTCTCATGTTGGGCAGTTTTTCATAAGTTGGAATTTACGAATTTGGAACAGCTCTTCTCATCTATGCAGTAAAGCTTCACTTTCTTTGGACAATATTTATCTTTCAATGTTTCTGCAAGTATGGCGTTAAAAATGTGTTCAATCAATACATAATTTTGGTTCAAATTGGATGAATGTTGATTCAAATATCATGGAAATGTCAGAAAATGTTTGTAATTTCAAATCATAGCATTGGCTTACTGGTAAAATGAAAAAGGTCAAATATATTAGTATTTGCAAATGTAAAAAGTACCTAGTATATTTGTTAGTTGTATTGTATCCATTTTATGTGTTTGAACGTCATAAAGCATCTTTGGTGCTAAGAATACTATGAATCTTACTCTAGTATCAGACGGTGCTTTTTTTTTTCCGTCATTTAAAAGACAATGTTTATGCTATCTATTATCTATTCATCATCATAAACATATCATTTCTATGTATAGTTTAAATAATTTTATGTATTAACATGTGTAATATCCATGTTAAGTTTAAATGAATTGATAAAATCATCACCCATGACCCATATCCACGTAGCTATCTCTATATCCATGATATCTTCCGTAAAAGAAAAGTATCGGCATATTTGTAATATTGCTAATACTATAGAGGTGAATATGCACACTATATGGCTGTTAGTTGCAAGAGCATGCGTTGGAGGAGATGTATCTTCATTTATTTAAATTGTTAAATTTATACAGAGCTCTCCCATTCTCTACTCATCATTATTGTTTGTGACTTTGTGTATATCCCACCCCTCTTGTATTATGTTTTTCAGTCACCTGCAAGGGATGTTCTCTAGGACAATCAGACTTCTGGAGGCTGGAATTAAACCAGTGTAACTTGTTTCCGTCCCTCCTATTTGTGTTTCTTGTATCACATTGCTATTTAACTTTAACTTTTTCTAAGGTATTTTTCCTTTTCACGATAGCTATGTGTTTGATGGACAACCACCAGACCTGAAGAAACAAGAACTTGCAAAACGGTATTTGATGCCCAATAGATGCTCTTTTTAGTTAACTATTTTAAATTATTCATTTTGGAGGTAGGTTACTGGATTACTACTGAATTTCTTAATGCAGATACTCAAAACGAGCTGATGCTACTGAGGAGCTAAATAATGCGCAGGAGGTTGATTAAATGAAACAGATTCACTTTACATCTACCACCCATCTAGAGCTCAATTGCTCCCTTTAAGTCTGGTAACAGTCTTGTGTACTGATAACTCTCATAGTATATTGCTTTTTTCATTGCAGACTGGGAACAAGGAGGATATTGAAAAATTCAGTAAAAGAACTGTAAAGGTGAGCACATATTCTTTTGGTCTTTGAACTATTCTGTACTATTAATCTTAGCATGCTTAATCACACAGATTTTACGTACATGACTTCATCTTAGTTGTATATATAGAATAGACTAGAGCTCATTCAGAAAAACTTAGGTCAATAACTTTGAATCTCCTAGGTCACAAAAAAGCACAATGAAGATTGCAAGAAGCTTCTTAGACTCATGGGAGTACCGGTGATTGAGGTGATTCAAAGAAATAAGTTCTTTAATAAACTCCTTGCTTTCCACATATTCCTTCATGTACTCTCTTGTATTTGTCTTGGGACGCAGACCACAATCCAGTCATCGTGATAGTATTTATTGTAACTTGTTAGGCTCCTTCTGAAGCAGAGGCTCAATGTGCTGCACTTTGTAAATCAGATAAGGTACGCATGTTAATTGTATGGTCATCTGATAAGAAGCACTGCCATCCATGGTGGAACTAATATGTATACTCCCTCCGTCCCATTAAATATGAAACATTTGGGAAACATTTTGGAATCGGCACGGGATTTTATAGAGTTGTTTTGTGAGTTAATGAATAGAGAGTAAGTAAGAGTGATGAAAAAGTAGAGGTAGAGTTGTTTCCATTTTAGGAAACATTTCATTTTAATGGGACAATCCAAAAAGGAAAATGTTTCATTTTTAAAGGGACCGATGGAGTATTAATTTAGCTCATCATGAATAGCTTCTAGCTTCCTTTTAGTATAGAAGATTACTGTGCCTACATATGTGCTCTTGAAGTGTCATGGTGAACTCTACTAAGAAGACAATTCACTTAAGTAATGGGATATGATTTACCTTGTTCTCAGCATGTCTGTGTAATGATCATTTGGTTGTTAGGTTTATGCTGTAGCCTCTGAGGACATGGATTCCCTTACTTTTGGTGCTCCAAAGTTTTTGCGCCATTTAATGGATCCTAGTTCAAAAAAGATCCCAGTGATGGAATTTGAAGTCTCTAAGGTACTAAGGAGTTCATAGTCATTTTTTAAACTACTTGTGCCTGATTCGCTGATTTTTACAGGTTCTGGAGGAACTTAATCTTACAATGGACCAATTTATAGACTTTTGCATTCTCTGTGGTTGTGATTACTGTGATAGCATTAGAGGTAATTTTGCATTATCTGTCCAAGTGGTGTCAAGGAATTTTTCCTCCCTTTCTCTTTTGTGTGGTGTGTAGTAAAGTAGTGGGAGGGCACACTGGCACAGCGGCAGTTTGAAGTGCAACCCTAAGAAAAGAATTGGTTTAATCAGTTATTGTTAAAAGTACAGCTTGGTGGCATTTTCAGTTGGAAAGGCACTTCGATGGAAGTCCCATGTAACCCAATGATTAAGCTCTAATGCTGGTATCAGACTCAGTTGAGTCTCAAAGCAGGTGCATTGACATGGAGTTAGTGCACCACTGAAATCCATAGAAGTCAGTGTAATAATATGAGCTTTCATTCTGGAAGAATATTTTTCTGCTTCCTTGCTTATTGTATTTTCTGTTCCTGCTCTGAACTATTCCCTATTCAGCAGTAACATCTATTCTTTTCAAATTTAAAACACTCTTTTGTGATAATGGATCTGTAGCTTTTTTATTTTGCATAAAGAACGCTCTCATTGCTTCAATGCTCTGTTCTGTTTGTCTTTACTAGATTAAGAAAATGACTTGCCTGTCCTGAAATTTAACACTCGCTCCATCCCATGCTACTCGCACTTTTCTTTTGGACACAAAAATTTAGGAATGAGTAATTAGTGTAATTAAATTAGCATTTTAAGTGTAATAAGGGAACACTTAATTAACTCTTAGTATATATCTTAATTAAATACCCTAATTTTTACTTAACATAGTAATAGTGCAAGTAGCTTGGGACGACCTAAAAGGAGAAAAGTGAGAGTAGCATGGGACGACCTAAAAGGAGAAAAGTGAGAGTAGCTTGGGACGTAGGGAGTATAAACTTGGATAACACTTTAGTGGGTATCCATTCCAACGCATTGCAGCATATATATTTCTTCCAGTTCAGGCATCATAACCCATACCACCAGTTAAATTTTGAAATAAATACTTACACCTCTGATTTTACTATAAATTCATCAAAGATGTGATCTACTTTTCAGGTATTGGAGGAATGACTGCTTTGAAGCTGATTCGCCAACATGGCTCAATTGAGAACATTCTGGAGAATATCAATAAAGAAAGGTGCTTCAGATTTTCTATCAACTGCTAAAATTTACAATTTTCAACTATAATAGATAAAAGATATGTGATGTTCTGTATCAAAGAGGATATATTTTTTTTTCTCATAGGTAGCTTCAGCATGAGTAACAGCGTGCAGTTTGCATTGAACATAAAGTTTAACCTCTTATTTGATGAGTAAAATATAAAACTAAACACTCCAGTGGATCTTAGGAAAGGAGTTGGACATGAATGTTTTAGAGTGAAAACCCTTCCATGTGTGATATATACGTCTTATTTCTCATCTATATATGTCATGTCTTAGTTTCTTGCTTCCTTGGCTGGTTGTGATCTATAGAATTAGATGTATGCATATGCTAATTATTACCTACTGAACAAAAGCAATGTTGTTTCTTAAAGTATTAATCTCTCTCTCTCTCTCCCCCTCTCACACACACACAGTCCACACAGTTACATGTAAAGATCTGATATTGCTGACCTCTTTATTGTTGATTTCGGAAATTCATTGCATTATGATGTTTATTGTTCTCTTTGAAAGATAGTCAAAGGGCATACTTTGCCAATATTAAACTTGACTTGTCAATGGGTGGAAAAACACCATAATGAGGAAAGCTACATTGTGTATTTATAGTAGTTTGTGCAAATAATATATTCTTTTCTGATAAGCTTTGTAGTACCTTAGACTCTCTCGTTTTACTCAATGATTATATACAACTATATTCTTGTAGGTACCAGATACCAGAGGAATGGCCATATCAAGAAGCTCGAAGACTCTTTAAAGAACCATCAGTTTTAACTAATGATGATGAGCTTAAGTGGTCTTCTCCAGATGAAGAGGTAATTTGGCTTTGGCAATGGTCTTAAATTTTTTTGCATTTTGATATATGACAATTGTATCTATTTCTACTTCAGGGATTGATAAGCTTTTTGGTAAATGAAAATGGGTTCAACAGTGACAGAGTAACCAAGGTACATCCCCACTCCTTTCTATCAATTATGACTAAACGACCCCAAAAAAATTGCCAGAAGAAAGACAAATCTTAGCACATTTGTAATATGTTCTTGAATCCATGTTTTCTAGGCAATTGAAAAAATCAAGACAGCCAAGAATAAATCTTCCCAGGGCCGGTATGAATTGATTGAATGAATAAGGGAACTAGTGAATATTTTACCCTTGTTATAGATCATGTTCTTACTCTTTTGCCGCGAGCAGGTTGGAATCATTCTTTAAACCAGTTGCAAATACATCAGTACCTGCTAAGCGAAAGGTATTTTTCTTTCTAATAAGAATCAAACAATTTTGTCTAGTTAACTGAATAGTTCAATTATGAGTTCTTTGACAGCTGGATAAATGGATTGTTTCTTGATGATTAAGTTTAGTTTCTTTTTCTGAAAACTGCTAGAATAAATTTTTAACCATGCTTCTTTGGATACTTACACATGTTTAAGTAACATATTACATAGATTATGCAACATTGATTATATAATATGCTAGAAAACAAGTGATTGAATTACCAAAAAAATAAAGTTAATTCCACACAGGTTTCACAATAAGTTTGCTTTGAGAATATTAGAATGTTTGCTGTGGTCAAATCATCTGATCACTTTTATTATACTCCATTGTGCATAAAATGAGCATTAATGTGTTGATTATTTTGATTAGATGTCTATATTACTTGCAATGCTCATGATATCTGCTAGTGCAAATAAGAGCACAAGTACTGCGTGTTAACTATGTAAATAAGTTTGGGTTGAAGAGTTTAAGAGCAAACAAATTAATTATGAGAAATCTTCAGATTTTGAAAAACAAGTTACTGTGGACTTCAAATGCATTACCAAATTTCTTGATCTATTTTGTCCAATTGTGTCCTGGGTTTGGCATATGTAGGAAATCTTGATCCTCCAATCTATCTATCTGATAGAAACCGTCAATCCCAATGCAATATTACCAAATAGAGTTCTTTCTTGAATTTTCCGTTATAAGCTTAATTGGTTGAATGGACCGATGTCATTCCTAAGGTGAATGCTACTGTAGCATCACTTCCTCTCATACCCTAAGGCTGATTTGCAGCATTTGTTGGTCTTGGCCTGAGGCTGTCCATGATGTTATGCAGAAGTTTGTGCACGTCTCATGATGTCGAGAGGGCCATGTTTCAGCTTTAGTTAAGTCGCATAGTAGTAAAAGAAGTGTTGCTAAGTTTTATCAGTATGTATGAAATGCTAACAAAATTCACAGGTGCTATACATATTTGATCATATATAGTACTTCCTCCGCCGCATTGCATATGGCACATTTCTTTTGGGCAAAGGTTTTTAGGTAGTAAAGTTTAGTGGTTAAATCAAGAGAGAATAAAGTAGGAGTGTGAAAAAAGAAGAGAAAAAAAGTAGGAGAGAGGATAAAGTAATAGAGAGATAGAGTGTTGCTTTTTAGCCATAAAAAGAATGTCTCACTTATAGTGGGATGACCCAAAAAGGAATACGTCTCACTTATAGTGGGACAAAGGAAGTAATACCTCATCTTTTCTGTCAGAATTCGTTTTACTCCGAGATAGTGAGTGCTTAGAAGTAGCTAGCTCTGATATTATATTTTGCGAGCTTCTGCGTTGTTGTTGTCTCTTGCATTGATCGTCCTATTAATCTCAATGACAGGAGACATCCGAGAAGAATACTGCTAACAAAAAGGCCAAGGCAAGCACGGGGAGGAAAAAGAAATAGTGTTGGAGTTTTGCCAAGATGTGTTCTAGCACTCTATGCAGCAGATGTGTCGTCTCTGCAACTTCTCGTGTATGTTTAGGGTGTTTATGGTAGCTATATTTCACTAGAATAACGGTATTTATCGTGACTCTTATCTGTAGTTCATGTTATTTCTCGCGCTATTTTCTATGTTTTGTTGGGTTTATTTAATCGACCAAATAGAAGTGTTTATTTAATAACCTTAAAATTGTAATTAAATTAGTTCATATTGATTACAAATTAGAGGGCTGGCTAGATGACCGGTTCATTTAACATACCAGTTAACCAATCACAAAAAGGTCCAAACAAGGAACCGTAACCGAGACTAAGTGAGTTTCAGTCTGTCCTATAACTAAGAGAGAAACCTTAGAAAGAGATCTCATCAAAATTTGTGAATGAACAGTGAGATTTGTACTATGAGATTATGTACACTCACTAGTACATCTCATTTACACTTTATTAGTAACCGGACAACTCGATGCTGCTTCCATGGATTTCTCGATGCACACATCAAGTACATCTCATTTAATAAACACAATATAATCTTTGAGTGATGCTTATATAAGTAAATTCAACCAATAATTATATAAGAAAATATTGGTACTTAGTGAATAAATAAAAAAGACTTTATTACCCTTCAACTCATTTTGTTTTCTTGAATCTGAATTCCCCCTCTTCTTATCTTTTAAATTTGAATTAAAGTTACATGTATTAATTACATTTTACAGTTAAAAAAAAAATTAATACACATCCCAATTAAGTTTGAGTCATTTCCCTTTTTGACAAAAATCAAAATATCTAATCGCTCTTATTTTATTTCATCACCTACTTTACTCTCTCTTTATTTTTTCTACTTTATTTATCTCTCTTACTTTTCAACACAATTTCTTAATTTATGTGTTCAAAAGTTTTGTACCAATTTAATTGGGACAGAGGGGAGTGTAACATTATAAGCTAGGGGGTGGGGGTCGGTACCGAGAACGTCATACCGCTGACGTACCGAAAATTGCGGTATGACAAAATACCATATCGACACCATACCGAATTTTCTGTATATCACAAATTTTGTATGGTTAATTTTTTATGCCGTTATTGCGGTATACCACACTTTTTATAGTATCTGAAGTACGGTACGATATACTGTATACCGTTATGCAAAAATAAATCTATTTTATACACAAAAATTTAAAAGTAGGATTTTTGGAGATTTTTTCTTTTCATTTCTGTTCTATATATAAATATATTAAATATAATATAATATTTCAACATATACCGATTTTTCGGCATGCACCAAGTATTCAGAATACTGCGGTTTAACGATTTTATAGTATATACCATATATTCGGTTTACCACAGTATAGAGCGGTATAAGAAAATTGATACCGGTGCAGTATCAAAAGATTTCAATATGGTATGATACCGTATCAAACATTGCCGTATAACGAAAAAACTGATATTTTCAATATTTTTTCCAATATGTTAAGTGTCATATTTCAGTATTCCAGTATTTTTCCCACCCCCAATTATAGCAACCACCGTATGACTATTTGGAAAAGTTGCTCATAATATTGCAACAATCTTTAATACTATGATATTGTAGCAACAGCTATGACAAATCTTTAATTGCAATAATCTAAAATAATATTGCTATTATTCGGATAGCAACCACTATTATGAGTCTATGACAATTTAATAAAGTTACTTGTATAAAACATTACTCCCTCCGTCCTATAATAAATGACGCACTTTCCTTTTTAGTTTGTCCCATTAAAGATGTTAAATTTCTTTTCTCGGAAAAAGCTCCTTCTCACATTAATATAAATATATTATTTTCTCTCTCTACCCAATACACAAAAAAACATTACCTAAAACCCCGTGCCAATGCCCAAGTATGACATCTATTATAGGACGGAGGGAGTATATAATATAGTGTGTTATCAGTGGCTAACTAAATAGTAATCCAAAATTGAGACCAATTCCTAACCGTTAGATGGAGAGATCTAATGGTTAAAGTAATACCAAGTGGATCAGTTTAATTTCATGATAGTAAATTTAATTTTGAATTAATTACTTAAATATTTTTAGGACATTGCGATTATTTCCTTTTGTATGGAATAAATAATACTAACGGGTTATATAATTTCTTCTATTTATATCATTGTAACTAATTTAAATTCATACAATAATTTTTTTACAATATTAACTATAGTTAATGCAAAGTTGTAAAACTAAATTGACCAAATAACGTTCTTAATTTGCTACATTTGCTGAAATTAATGTTCTATATGTCAGTTTCTCATATTACAATTGACGATGTTACATATCCCATCTAGAGACAAATAATCGATATAAATGTTATAAATTTAAGGAAGTGAAAAGTTTTGTTGGATTTTTATGATAAGTAACGAATCTACAATATTTTTCCCACAATGTACGACAAATTATGTTATGCCTGCAAGCAAATAAACATTTAAGTAGAAAACAAAAACAAAATGATTGTGTAATAACCTTGTTGTGGTCAACGATAAACCAATGATTCTAGTAAAAAAAATAGAAGCCGAGATAATATTAAAATCAAATAATAATAATAATAACAATAATAATAAAATAATAATACAAATTATCAAAAAGCCCAAGCAACATTTTCTATCTGCTTAATTAGCTCAAATATTTAAAGCAGAATTTTAATTTTGAGAATTTGTGGTTCGATCGTGACTTCATATATTTGTGTTTTGGAGAACATGGTAATTGTACATGTAATATCATGATTTGTAATAAGGGGCTGAATTTATATCTTCTCGCAAAACATGAGAAACAGAAACAATTGGTTCATCCCTAATTTGTTAAGGAAACCTTTTTTATAAAGTGCCGGAAAATATTCCTTCAATACTATTTGCTCCTCATGGAAAAGAATAACGATTAATGGTTTAAGATAAATAACGAAAAAAAACGTAATAAGATAAGAAACAAAATCCATACCATTCGGCATTGGAAAATACATTCCACGGAAATGAAATTTGTTTTGTCTCCATATTTAGTCATTTAAAAAATACTCACACACCAGACCCTGATGATTGATTTAGTATTACTATACTTTAGATCCTTAAGGAATGTGAATTTTGTGATTTCAATTTTTTTTCCGCTAAAAAAATCATAATGTTTGGAATATAATAATCATACAAAAGAAATGCATACAATAGACTAATATGAATATACTCCTATTGGTAAAGAGTGACGTAACCATACGATAATCATTTTTTTTTTCATTTTGCAGAGAATTCATAATTCAATAGAAGAAGGTGAGAAAGTAAATTATAAGCTATCAATTATATATATATTTATAGATAAAAAGTGTACATTGAAATTGACGCAATTATAACATGATTGCATCCTATAATTTAATTTACGTTGAAAATTGATTTGAATGAGTACTTATTAACTTTTATGATACAGCAATAGTGAATGTCATTTTTATTCCATTTAAATTTAATTTATGTTTTTATATTGTCCTTCCTCCATTCCAAAAAGAAGTCACACTTTCCTTTTTATTTTATTCCATAAAAGATGTCATATTTCCTCTTTTGGAAAAAGTCCCTTCTCACATTAATTATAAAATTATATTTTCTCTCACCACTTAACACACAAAATAACATCTCCTAAAATCCCGTGCCATTTTCTAAGCGTGACATCTGGACTTCTAAGTTGCAGAAGACCGTTGCTTTGTCTACTACGGAGGCTGAATATGTAGCCGCGACGGAGGCAAGCAAGGAGATGGTGTGGTTGCAGAGTTTCTTAGATGAACTTGGGAAGGAGAACAAGAGTAGCAGACTCTACAGTGATAGTCAGAGTGCTATTTTCTTGGCAAAGAATCCAGCGTTTCATTCTAGGACAAAGCATGTGGAGTTGAAGTATCATTACATTCGACACCTAGTGGAGATGAAAATCCTGCAACTTGAGAAGATACTTGGAAGTGAGAACAGCAGACATGTTTACTAAGGTGGTGACCTTAGAGAAATTGAAGCTATGCATAGCTTCAATTGGCCTTGAAACTTGATGAGAAGGTTAGGAGATGCTAAGCGGATGCAGGGATGAGATCACGAGGATATGGTGGCGTAGGAGTTGTTAGTCTCCAAGTGAGAGATTGTTAATTATGGAGCCTAATCTCCTACCATATTTAGGATTTGTTTTCTAGAAGTATATTTCCTTGTGATAGATTTATTCCATAGAAGATATTTCCTTATGGAATATGTTTCCTAGTTGACTAGAATTAGGGCTCTCTATTTTGCTTATAAATGAGGTGTCCCCTCATTGTAAAATAATCCTGAAATTATATAGTGAAATCCCTGGCTTGGCATCGCCCCCAGACGTAGATACACTTTGTATCGAACTGGGTAAACAATTCGTTGTGTTCATTCTCCTTTTATATTCGTGATTGCCTGTGTTTATTTCCCAACAGAGGAGGAGGAGGAGGCGCCGGAGCAAATGTAATGCTCAATCAGTCGATGTCGGAAGAGATCGTGGGAGAATGAGATGCTTGGGTTGATACCGGTCACTTGGCTAAATTTAATTTAATTATTATTCTTAAAAAACTAAAATTATTAATTAATTTTTTATTTTAAAAAAATTTGAACTTCTTAATTAAAATGCATAAATGGGTCAAAATTGACTAAATAGTCGTTGACCGTTTATTTTTAACGGTGTTGTCCATTTTGGACTTATTTCAGCCCGATTTCAAATGTACGGGACGAAATAATTCGAAACGTAATGTCTTGGACCAAATTCGTAAAAACGTTATATGTTTAGGATCATATTTGGCTTTTACTCATTAAGCTATCTACTTTGTAATATTAGATATCAATCAAAACTAATGTTTTTAGTATTTCTCTTATGATCCAAATAGTTCAATGAGAATAATTCACTCAAATCTATCTATTTTTTTGTGATATTAAATCTCAAATACATTCAAAATAATAATTTAATCAAACACCAATAATGTCATTAGGATTTATCTAATAAATCAAAAGGTTGGATAAAAGTAAATCACTAACTCAATTTTAAAATATTAAATCTCTAACATATTATAAAATCATTTAACGAAACTAATACGAGATCTCAATCAAGACTAATATTATTAGCATTTCTCTTACAACCCAAATCATAGGATGACAATAATTTAATAATTGATCTATTTACTTTCCAACATTAGATCTCAATCAATACTAATGTAGTTAGTATTTCTCTTATGAACCAATTAGTATAAAACAACTAGGCAGCATAACTCGTGAATGAAAAGGTCGTATGATGATAAATTACTAATTGAGCTAAATTTGTAATGTTAGATTTCAAGTACATTCAAAAAATTTATTTAATTAAATAATAATATACGAATTATATTTCAAGCAGAATTAAATGTATATTAAGTGGTACGATGTGGTTGAAGCTAGGTTACAATGGATAAAAATTTGAAACAAAATTCAATCTTAAAATTTGTAGCATAGAACAGACAAAAAAATAAATCTTAAAATTCATAAAGGCGACAATGCCTATAGAACGCGATAACAGAAAAGAATGCTAATCTTTTTATATTATATTTATAAATGAATAATATAATATTGTTTACAAATTGAATCCTAGAATATAGGAAATAAACATGGATAGTTGTTATTACTTATTTCATCCGTCCCATAAAAATATAAATATTTGGGATGACATAATAATTAATGCACAAATTAGTAAATATATGTGGTCACATAGATTTATCCATAATCTATCTATATAATTTTCTAAAAATTATGAATGTCATCGTAACTATTTTATTTTCTTATGAGAGAAAATACATGCTCAAGCTTGCAGTTGCAGCGAATTATATTCAACAACCCTAAAGTCAAACATAAAACACTAATAAAACAGCTAACGCAAAAAACTAACCACCATCCTACCCAAAACTGCAAGCATAGAGACGTTGAGCCCAAAACCAACAAGAGAAAAAAAAGAAGAACTAGCAGAGAGAATTACCCAAGAGGAACACTCAAGGCTTAAGTCACCAATAGAGAGATCCGATGATCAAGACACGAGCAGACACAAAAAGTAAGATCAAACAGCTTTGCTTACCCCTCGTCATTTTCTTGAGTTCAGCTTTGGCTTTCCAGCTCCCGTCAGGAGCTCTTGTCCCTTCGTGGATTCTTGGGTTCTTCGATGCTCTAATTTCTTTTCACTTTCATTCATTCTTCTAAGTGAGAATGAAAATTTTAGACATCAACCTCAAGTCCAAGTGGCAAGTCTCCGGAATAAGCATATCTTCTCAACTCTCAATTAGGTTGAGACTCTTAAAATGTGATTTTGTTTCTTATGTCCCAAAAAGTCCACGTAATCACATAGAACATTGTTATCCAAAGCTTCTTATCAAACTTTCAAATGGAGACCCTTTCCATGCTTAGAAGCATACAATCTATTCTTTGTGAACACTCATATTAATATGCCATTGCTTTCAACAGTGATAGCACATAAACTGCTTAACACCCTGCATCTAAACATAACGTGCTCCTTTGTTTCTTGCTTCATCTTGCAAAGAACACATCAATCACCCCTTTATTCCATTCACACAGACAAACTTTAAAGATAACACCGATCATCCCCAATTCCACTCACACCAACTCTTGAAACACTATCGTTAGTAGTGAGCTTGCCTTGTAGAATAAACCACGAAAGGAATCGTGCTCGGGGTGGAACGAAATTTCTCCAGGCAAAACATCCTTGATTGTTGAGTTGATATTGCAACAAAAGTACGTTCATACACTCCATAACCCAATTTTTCATTTTGTGAGTGATTCTTGAGTCGATATTGCAACTAAATTAATCTCAAAATAAATAAGAAAAAAACAAAAATAAATAACTTTAATTAACACGAGAAAAGTTAATTAAAATCTAAAATCGATTAAATATAAATCCAAACAAATAATTACAAAAGTATGAAAATCTCTTAAATCAAAATATAGTTTATTAATAGGTTAGCACTAGGGCACATCCTTATTTAGGGTGCCAACATACCTCTAATTTCATCTCTTGGATATCTCAATGGACGCATCAGATTGATTTATAGAAATAGAGTCTGGATTGCTGTCTAATGTTCAAAACATTGCTTGCGTAAGGCTAATATGTCATTTTACATTGGTTGCTAATCTCCTCAAAGGATCATTTTCTTTGTGGGCGAAGGGAATGTCTTTCTACTAGATTGTTATTTCCTATCCTGTAGCATCTTATTTATCTTTGGTATTGCTTCAGCTAACTTTTTCCTTGTAAATGCAAGTGGATAATTTCATGTTTTTACAATCCATCATGCTCAGGGTGGAGCCAGGAGGGAGGGGGGCCAATTTATCTATAAAGAAAATTTTAGAAATTTAAAGAAATAAATTTTACAATTGGTAATATATACATGGAATAGAAAATATAAGGTGACTCAAATGCCCCTCCTATCCTATGCCTTTACTAAATCCGCCCCTAATCATGCTACCAGAGTAAGGTTCTAATGCTCTCATGTTCACTAGATATTTCCTTATGCAGTACATGTATTTGGAAGGACAAAATACTTCTTATATGATCTTTATCCTATCATTTCTTGTATGTAACCGCATTTCTGAGGAATATCGATTCTCTAGTTTTGGGTAAGGTTTCTTTTGGCAGTGATGTCTTTGATATTACCACATCTATTTGTTCAATTTCAAGTACTTGTACTCATTCACGTTCTGTTTATCTTGGTGAAGAGAACACTGGGCTTATTTGGATGATTTCCGCGAAACCTTCAGATGGCATGTCTGCTTTAATTTTGGTAAACTTTGATATAGAGTAAAGGAAGGAGGAAAATATGTTTGAATAGAAACTAGATTGGGATATATAAGAGCATCCACTGTTGGTGGACACTTTTTGGTGGACAACTTTTTTTTTTGTCCATAGCCCTATTTTATTTGTCCACAGCCACAAAAAAAAGTGTTCGCAGCAATAGATGACACTTTTTAGTGGACAAATTTCACTTTATTGTTTTTGTTGTATATTTTAATTCAATACAATTAAAATTATCGGACTATAAATAATTAGGCAAAAACGGCTAGTTCAATAAAATTAAAATAGAAAACTAAATTTTCGTCGGATTAAAATGAGGGGAAAATTACAACGAAAATTTGATCTACGGAAAATCACACAATGTTCTTCACGCTACGCCGCCTCCCCTACGTGCCCAGATCTCTTCAATCAAATCGACTTGGAGTTGGTCATGTGTTGTGCTCCTGCATATATCAGCGAAACGTTGGATCAGATATTCATTACTACGTGGTACACCCATCTGTATCGGCGCGGAGGCAACGCCGTGACTTGTACTTGCACCATCTTCTGGCGCCCAACGTTCTGTCGTAAATCCTTCATCTTCTATTATCATATTGTGCAATATGATACATGCTACCATAATATCCGCGACATCATCTTCGTGCCACACTCGTGCCGGGCAGCGTAGAATGACCCATCGCGCTTGGAGCACATCAAAAGCTCGCTCAACATCTTTCCTAGCGGCCTCTTATTTGCGCGCAAAATATTGTCTCTTCGCTCCAGCCGGTTGGCGAAGTGTCTTGACGAATACGGGCCAACGAGGGTATATTCCATCTGCCAAATAGTATCCCCTGCGATACTGCGTGCCGTTTGCTACAAAACTGATCTCTGGACCCTCTCTCCGGCACTCATCATTGAAGATAGGCGACGACTGCAGAACGTTGATGTCGTTGTTCGAACCTGCAACACCAAAATATGCATGCCAGATCCGCAAACGGTAGTCAGCAACGGCTTCGAGGATCATCGACGGATGTTTTCTGCTTGAAACCGGTAGTGAACTGGCCTTTCCACGCCACCGGGCAATTTTTCCACTCCCAATGCATGCAATCAATGCTGCCCATCATCCCGGGGAAACTGTGCACCGCACCGTGCATATCTAGCAGTCTCTGGCACTCATCAGGGGTTGGCTTTCGTAGGAACTCCGGACCAAAGACTTGCCGAATGCCCTTACAAAACTGCCGGAGCACATTTAGACTAGTCGTCTCACCCATCTGTAGGTATTCGTCGAACATATCAGCCGGTCCGGCATAGGCAAGCTGCCTAATTGCAGAGGTGCATTTCTGCAAAGTAGACAGTCCGATCCGGCCAGTGCAATCACTCCGGAGTGTGAAGCACTCGAACCGGTCCGCCAATGTCGTCGCTATATGGGTAAATAGCGGTCGCGACATTCTGAAACGCCGACGAAAAATCTCAGCCGGGTAACGAGGCTCATCGCTAAAGTAGTCGGCCATAAGCCGCTTAGCCGCTCCAACATGGTCTCGTGGGATTGTCCGACGATGACGAATCTCACGAGGGATCGCCGCCGCCGCCTCCTCGTCGGCCTCCCTCTGCACCTCTTGAATCAAAGAATCCCATGCTTGATTCCACAAATCATCCATAATTGAAAAGTTTTTAGAGATAGAAAATTTGGATAGAGATTGAAGAAGTGTGTGGAGAGAAGATGAAAATGGGAGGAATATTTATAAAAAAACCAACAAATTCGAATTTAAAAAAAAAAAAAAAAAAAAAAGGAAAATCCGGCGGACCGCCGCGGCGGTGTTGCCGCGCAATAGGTAGGCGCGGCGGCTGCCGCTTTTCTCTCTCCAACGCCCCGTCCTCGCCGCAAAGCCGGCGAACTTCCGTCCGCCCCACCCAATTTGTCCGCCCCCGGGGCGGATGCCTTCGACCCTATAGATCGCCGCAGCTAAGCCGGGAAGGGGGCGGCCGGCGCAGCGGTGCTATAGTGGATGCTCTAATGACTCGAAATACTGAAACAAAAGAAAGAGACAATCCTTCTAGGAGGCCAATTAATCCTCTCACCGAGGCCTGATCGATAACAATTTATCTTTTTTGGATTCATTTATCCAAAACCTCGAGAGTATATATAGTAGTTTACAATATAATAAGTAATAACCCCACCAAACCTGCACCTAATTGATTCAAATCATTCTTATCTAATTTATTTAAATCCCTCCAAATCCTACTTACTCAAAATAGTGCATAATCATAGTATTTCATAGTAGACTCTTGGAGCTGATTTTATTCCAATTTATTTTCTAAAATTATTCTATGAATGGGGATTGATATCAAACTTGCTCATGAGATAAAGAAAAAAAGAAAGAAGAAATTCCAACGAAATTTCCGTTGGCCAATGGGGATGCGCCACGCCAGTGTGCTCTTTGGCACGGCCGTGCTCTTGCCAATGAGCATGTCTGTGCTGTCGGCAAGAGCACAGCGGCGAGCATGGTACTCGTCGCGCTTACGGCACGACGGCTGCTCTTGCCAACGAGCACTGTTGGGGATGCTCTTAGAAAGTACTCTCTACGTCTCACAATAAGAGTCACATTTTGTTAATTTTGTTCGTCTCACAATAAGAGTTACAATTCACTTTTACCATAAATGGAAAGTAGGTCCTACATCACTCGCATTCTATTATAAAACCAATATAAAAAAGTGGACCTCATATTCCACTAACTTCTCCAACTCACTATCCTTTACATTTCTTAAAACTCTTCACACACCAAATGTAACTCCTATTGTGAGATGGAGGGAGTAAAAAATATCTCTACACGTTAAACCAAGCCAAACTAATCATTATTAAACTTGCAATAAACTTTAATAATCTTTTTATACCATAATATGACATACTTCATAATGACACAAGATTTTAGGAGTTGTTATTTTATGTGTTAAGTGAATAGAAAAAATAATATATTTATATTAAATTGTGAAAAAACTATTACTTATTATTTTTGTGGGATAAACTAAAAAAGAAATTGTTATATTTATAATGGGACGAATGAAATAGTATATTCATGTTAGGGCTCAATATGTTTAATGGCCAACTCAGGTGTTGGGAAGAATTGAAGGACATGCATTTTATTTTTCGGAGAATATCACTGGAATTGACACTTACATTAAAAAATGAGATGTTTATTATTTTCATATTGGAGATTTGGAGGGGGAGGCTTATGCATCATAATCTTGAGTCTTGACAATTGTATGTTGACAAGTTGATTGTAAGCGCATTTATTCCACTTTGTTAAAATAGTTCGAAAAATGAAAGACAACCTTTAATCAAGTTTCGATTTAAATAGACTCATGAATTACATTTTGATGCAACCATTATAACTACCGGAGAGTGTTATATTGCTAACTCAATGCTTAATTGCTAACTACAACTCAATAATAGTCATTAGATATTCAAATTAAAGGCCTAGATCATCAACCACGAAATGTCAATACGATCAACAAAAAACGTCAATAAGGCCGATTAATTCGAAAAAATATCAATAGGGGTATTAGTGTCAAGTTAATTATGACTAACTTTTAAAAGAAATATCAAAACTTTAAATTCATATAACATATATCAAATTAAAGATAATTTTATAAGGATTCCAATGATATACTACATGCATATGTTCCGACGTCAAAATTTGAAAAAAAAATCTAGAATTTTCGTATTTTTCGTACACAGGTTAATGTCAATGCAGCTAAGATAATATGTCAATATGAAGCATATACAATGTCAATCCTAAATTTGTGTTGACATTCTCAAAGCATTGTGTTGATATTTTTGAAACACTATATTGACATTTTCATCCAAAACCCTAATTGGGCGTTTTTTTTATCTTTTTCGATTTAATTAATAAAAACGAAAATTACACGTGGCAAATTGTAGACCACACGTTTTTTAAAATCATGTGGCCTTAATTTAATTGTAGTTAGCAATTAAATGATGAATTAGCAATTGATCACTCTCCTATAACTACCTGTGTCTCGCTTTGTAGCCTTACAAAAATTATACAAAAATAAGTATCGTGTTTGTTGTCTTGTCCAAAAATAACATGAACTTGCAGCTTTACACTAAATTTCAATTAATCTGGTAATACTTCTTTCGTCTCGTCTCATAAAAATATGAACAATTAATATAGCACAAGAAATAAGACAAAATTAATAAAATAAGAGAATTAAGAAAATGTTATTTACAGTTGTGTTAGTGGATAGTGGAACACCCATATTATAATGTTTAATGGTGGTATAAGTTATAAATAAATTTATTTATAGGAATAATAAATTGAGATTATTTTCTAAAAATAGAATGCACATCTTTTTTATGGGATAGAGGCAACAATGGAATGCACATTTTTTTAGGACGGAAGAAAATGAAAAGCGGACATAGTTTTATAGGACGGGACTGAGTACTAAAATGTTTGGCGAAGTTTAGGATTATTTATTTATTTATTTATATGGAAGACACAAAACAGACTAATATGTAGGTCGGATAATCACAATGACATGTTTATGCAATATCCATCGACTATATTCAGTTATAAATTTTGAAACATAATTGGAAGACATTTTCATTTCGTAAAGTTTATGAAAGCGAGGCCTGCGTCAGGCCGTTCATGTGCTATGCTTTACGTATTAATATTATTTTAAACATAGAAAGTCGTGTGCATCTATTGGTGAAAAATGTGAGTATAGTACACTACTATAATTAGAATTTAATCACGTGCAAGGCACGAAGCTCTCATCTATTTCTTGGTCAAAACTCAATACACCCCAAAGTATCAAAACTTATATCCTCATCACTATCAATTAAAAATCAAATATGTTAAAGAAAAAAAAATCAAATTAACACCAAAATCGTATTTGAATTAAAATAGTTTATAGAAAAAATTCAAAATAAAGTTAGTTTGTAAAAATCCTCCATTTTTTTGAAAATAAAAACTATTGAAATGATAGGAGTAGGAATTTTGTAAAATAAGAGAGATAGAAAGAAAAAAAAAATAATAGAAAAGGTAGAAAAATGTTTTCTAAAATAGAAGAGTTTCTATTTTTACGGAAGGAGGTATTATTTATAGTCAAATAAACCTAAATAAAAAAAACAAATATTGTGATATACCATCGACCTCATCACTTTCTGTCTACGAAGCCTAGTTTCGTGCTTTAGCAAACACCCCAAACCCTTTATTCAGAGTATTATTGAAATTGAAGCATATAAACAGCACCTATCTTCATAACTTTTGTCTCAACTTGTTACTCATTATTACATACTTTTCTACAGACTACAAACACACAGATACAGTAGAGAGGTGTAGTTGTGGTTTGAAATCTGAGGTATGGCTGTTTGCAGGCTGCTTCTAATTATGGCTCTATTCCTCTTCACCAACTCCGTTTCTGCCGATCCAGATATGCTTCAAGATCTCTGTGTTGCTGATCTCAAATCTGGTAAATTAATCTATTGATTTTGGAATTGAATTTAGATGCCAATGTGTGATTTATATTAATGATTAAAAAACAGGTGTGAAAGTAAACGGATACCCTTGCAAGTCAAACGTGACGGCGGAGGACTTCTTCTTCGCCGGAATAGGAAAGCCCGGCGCCACCAACAACTCGATGGGGGCATTGGTGACCGGCGCCAACGTGCAGAAGATCCCAGGGCTCAACACCCTCGGAGTCTCCCTGGCGCGTATTGACTACGCGCCAGGGGGACTGAATCCCCCGCACACGCACCCACGCGCCACCGAAGTGGTGTTCGTGCTCGAGGGAGAGCTGGACGTCGGATTCATAACCACCGCAAACGTCCTCATCTCAAAGACGATCAAGCAGGGCGATGTGTTCGCCTTTCCGAAGGGACTCGTCCACTTCCAGAAGAACAATGGCAAGAACCCCGCGGCCGTCCTCTCCGCCTTCAACAGCCAGCTTCCCGGCACTCAGTCCATCGCCGCCACGCTCTTCGCTGCAACGCCGCCTGTGCCTGACAATGTCTTGACCAAGGCCTTCATGGTTGGAACCAAGGAAGTGCAAAAGATCAAATCCAGATTTGCTCCTAAAAACTGATCAACTAATTTCATTATTTCCAACCCTTCTTGCATCCTTTTTATTTTTTGTTGTAACCAAATAATAAATTCTACTAATAAAATTTGAATCGTTTCTTCGAATGATTATCTTTAGGGATAAATTATTATTCTATCCATTCACGAATTTACAAGATCAGAATTATGTTTTCATTTGAATTAATGCACTCAAAAGAGGATTACATACGAAATGCAACTTAATTGGTAAAACAAATCCTCCAACCGATGAGAGGAGTCGAAGTGTGAATTGTTCAAAAAGATGAGGGCATCACAGCCAAGCTACAAGCATCATTGTTCAGATAAAAGAGGAAAACATTCAACAGTTAAATCAGACATAACCAAAGATTAAGCAAGTCGAGTGTGTTTGACATGTAATCAACGTTGATTTTCTTCATGCCAAGAGATATTCCGGGATTATTCTTACTTCGCTACAGTTTGCTGCTTGCCATCTGGAATGGCGAAGAGGACTATAGGCTTTGAAGGTCGAATCAGAGGAACATCACATCTGTAATACCCTTTCCTCTCCAATTGTATAACATCGCCACGCCTCAAGTTCCGCATATCAGACTCCCCAAGAGCTGATGTCTCTGTTCTCGTACAGGGATTGACCACATCCGTGAAATCTTCATCTTCCTCAAGCTTTAGTTATCAAACATTTTACATAAGATTAAAACCAATCAACTAAAAGATATAGCTTAACAAATGGAGTACTAAATATTGAGAATTACCTTCTTCTTTGTAATAAGATAATCAAAGTCAACCAAAGTGAGTTTAACTAGTTCATTGCCATCTGATAGCCAGGTGAGCTTCAACTTTGTCTTCTTAACACTACCATCAAGATGCAACACTCCAACCAGCTGAGTCACAATCCCATTTTCATCTTTCTTGATTTCCTTCACAATTGCATTGCCCCAATCCTTTAGAGTTACTTCCTCATTCATAGAGATTGCTTCCGCATCTGCATAATCTACCCATAACCTATTTGAATAAGTCACGGCTTTCTCTCCAGCACCTTCATACTTTTTATGTTTTGGTAAAATGCGTACAAAAGGATCTTTGGGGCCATCAGTTAGGATCAGTAGTACACGACGTTCCTCAATAACAGCAGTATGCCTAGGGCACACAGGATCAATTATCTTTTTATTAATTGCCCAGAGTTTGTCCCACTCCATAAGATTCAGATTCTTCGATGCACCCTAATGAGTTAAGCAAATCAAATATTAGATTCATTCATCATAGCACAGAGAAAAAAGGAAAGAGGAAACAAAACTCGAACTTACGCACAAGCATTGCAAAGAAATCAAAATATAAAGTAACAAGAAAAGAGTAAGCTATTCTTTATTCACAAAAGTGTGCTATCACATACTTATTAACATAGTACAAATTGCAACTTACTTGTTCCAGAATAAACTGTATTAGTGCTTCAATTTTCAGACCTCTTCGCACTATTCCTTGAACAGTAGGAAAGCGAGGGTCATCCCAACTTTCAACCTTTCCGTTTTGGACAAACCAAAGAAGCTTGCGCTTGCTAAGAAGTGTATAAACCATATTCAGTCGACTAAATTCATAGAGATGGACCTTTCTGAATCCCATATCAGTCTGAATTCTGTAATACTGATCATTTCGGTCATGGTACTCACTTGATCTAAGAGCATGTGTGATACCCTCCACAGCATCAACAAAGGGACAGCAGAAATCATATGTTGGGTATACCTTATATTTAGCTCCAATCCTGTGGTGAGGGGTCAAATTGCAGCGGTAATACACGGGATCCCTAAGTGATTTGTTCAGGTCCTGCATGTCCAATTTCCCACGGAGACAACAAGTCAAACCCCTCTCTGTACCATTAATCATTTCCTTCCACAACTTCAAGTTCTCCTCCACACTGTTATTCCTGCACCTCGACTCTATGCCATCCATCCTTTCCTGTTGCATTTTCTCGCGTGGAGTATCATCAACATAGGCCTTACCTTCACGAATCAATTTTTCAGCCATTTCCATGATCTGGGGAAAGTAGTTTGACGTGTATGTTATAGCACTGTACTTGATCCCAAGAGTCTCAATATCTTTGAGCAGATTATCGACAAACTCACTACTTTCTTTGTCTGGATTTGTGTCATCAAAACGTATAATAACCTGTCCTTTGTAGCGCTCAGCAAAATACTGGTTTAACAATGCAGCTTTCGAATGACCTATATGGAGATAACCACTGGGTTCTGGTGCAAACCGCAATTTCACCTTTCCTACCTCAGCATCTGGAAGATCAACCTCAAAGGCTCGTGTGCCAGCAGTTTCATTGGCATGCACACCATTCTCCACTGCATTCGACCGAGAATTAGAGGCTTGAGATTCCTTCGACTTGGAAGCTGCTACCTTTGCAGAACCTCTTTTCCCAAGATATGTAGAGGAAAAGTCACTCAGCTGTGCATCATATTCAGAAGATATTGAGTTGAACCACCGAACCAAATTTTGGTACTTCTTAGATTTCCTTAAACTTTCCCATCTCAAACCAGCTCCTGTCATGGACGTATACAAGAACTTCAATTTTTTTAAGAAGTAAAGCACTTGCGTCCCATGAAGCAAATATACAAAAGAAAAAAACCATAGCAAACCGAAAACATTTGTAATCAATTTCAGGAAAAGTTTGTAAAAATAAATTTTCAGAGAGCAAAACATGTATCATTGGTAAACAGAAAGTGAATAACAAAAATGCCTAAATTTTACCAGCAAGAGCAGTCCAGACAGCAATATCTGCAACTGACAAGCTAAAACCAGCGAGAAATGTATTGAGTAGTAGATACTCATCCACAAAGCTGCATGCTCCTTCGAATTCGGATCCAGATGAAAAGGTGGGGGCGTAATCAATCCATTCATCGATCTACATGACCCAAATATACATTATAAAAAGGTTCATGAATAAATAAAATCAGCAGCAGCCAAGATAATTGAAATAAGTAATATCATAAGTATAAATTACTAATAGTCATGTTTAGATTGCAGAAGAAACGCACCTGGCTCGTCTGATAAGCATCTCGTCCATAGAAACCTGGTAAGCTTGATATCCTACCAATATACCTAATAATCACATTAGCTCCATACAGTCTCTTCCTGAAAATTGAGAAAAGATAAAGTGAGTGCTAAAAAGAAGAGAAGCAAACAAGAGATTCATCTATCTTTCACAGACAGCATCCACAATCCAAATAGAAAGCTTCAATTATAGTAATATCTAATGCTATAGCAGTATGATTCTAACTCCAAAACCCTATTTAAATTTCTCTTCGATTAACGCCAGTGGTTCAATTTTCCAGATCCTCGACATACTTAGTAAAAGCTCAAAAACCAGATTGTGTAGGATAGATGGTTGTTCGTTGTTAACAACTTCCAAAACTAATGTTAAGTAGCAGCTGCGTTGTGAGAGGAAATACCCAGTCTCTAGTAAAAGAGTTGGCGGCGAGCCAGAGGGGAGAGATGGTTTAACGTTGACAGAAATGCCGGCAATTTTGGCAGCGGCGATAGCATGGAGCGGCGGAGAATCAGCCGCAAACTGGAGTTCCATGGCCAAATTTAGTCAGAAATGTCAATCTAGGGATTTTTTTTTTTTTCTTCCTAGATAGTCTACAACCTAGCACTATTTTTTTCGCCTATTAAAATTACATTTTTTTTATTATTTAATAACATTGCGACCATATTTTCTTTTATGTTAGAGATGGAGCATCTCCAATGCCGGCTAACCAACCGGCTAGCCGATTCGCGTAGCTAGCCAGTCGGCTAGCCGAACTATTGCAGCAGGCTAGCCGAGAATCGGCGAGAAAAGCAGCATGGGCTAGCCGATTCGGGTGTGTTGGCCGATGCGCTGGCCGCCATTGTGGCGTGCCGATCGGCCAGCGCTATTTTTTAATTTTTTTTTATATTTGAAAAACTATATAATGTATTTTTTTAATATTTTTTTATGACCTATGGCTGGGCTATTTGCATTGGAGATGCTCTTATAGTTCTCTGGCACATAGCTTTGGACCGAATTTATCGCTTAAATGGGGTTAAATTCCAACCCGACTCTTTGACAATGCCTCGTGATACGATAGGGGTCTGGGCCCAACGAAGCTCTTACCCTCTCTGATGCCCCTTTCCAGTCCGTAGCTGAGGATGCTTCTCTACACTACAATTCGGACGGCATGACCGTTTGATTTTTAAGTTAGGTTTTTTCCTGTTCGCTCGTCGTTACTAGAGGAATCCTTGTAAGTTTTTTTTATCCGCTTATTGATATGCTTAAACTCAACAGGTATCCGGTCAGCCGCTAAGCGCGGGATAAGGTGTGACGCCTAGGCAGCAGATATGCCCTCAGCCAAATGGCTTCGGGCACAAAGACTTGTGGTCTTGTTTTTAAATTATTGGAACAATTGCATGGTGCTATTTTTATAAGAATCTTATGATATTTGTTGTTTTTCACAAGTTTCATTTGAATGGTGTGGTGCTTACTCCACATGTTGGAACTAAGAGTTTATGGGCACATTGCTCCTGTGTTGATTAATTTCTCAAAATTGTTGGGGCAATTCAAGTGAAATTTCTTTGATAAATATGGTTCGATGATTGATATATCTTCTGCAAACTCGATGTGAATTGTAATGAACCAACTCTATTTCTTAAACATGAGCTTGTGAGTTTCTGGAGTTGTGGCTTTTATTTGAGCAAGAATGTTGTATCAATAATGCCATATGATTTTGCATTGTATTCCATCTGTCCTACGTTACTTGAGTCACTTTTTTTTTCTATACTCATTTTGGAAAAATTATACTCCCCATGTCCTACATTACTTGAGTCACTTCTTTTCTGCACTCGTTTTGGAAAATCATAATTCCTCCGTCCCATAAGAATATGCACTCTTTCCATTCTAGTCCGTTCCACAAGAATATACATTTTCTAATTTTGGAAACTCTTTTCTTCCAGTGAGGTGAGACTCATTCTCTACTAATAATACTTTAATTATTTTTTCTCTCTACATCTCTCTTACTTTACCAATTTTGCATTAAAACTCGCGCTGAATCCAAAGTTCATATTCTTTTGGGACGTATGATTAGGGTGGAAAGAGAGAGAATACAAACGTTACTCTCTCTCTCCATTCTAATTAACCGGAGCTGTTAATTTGGATAGAATGTAACACCTGCTATTAAATATCTCGTGGAGCTTGGAATTAAATATTTTAAGCCACGCGAATAATATACTTTAGCACTAAATATTTTAAGCCACGCGAATAATATACTTTAGCACATTGCTTTATTGCTCTTCTGTGAATACTTTGTCTATTACGAATCATAATTGCTTAACTAAGTGGATATTTTCTGAGTCGTAGTAGTGCTTGACGTAACACCATAAGTTAGTAATACCAAGATATAGAATTATATATGGACATTTCTAATTGTTTGATATCATAGTTAAGCTTAACTCAAAGTCCAATATAAGACCAGGGCCCTATCTAATCTTACCAAAATTATAACATTAACCTTGTTTATGTATCTCACCAATTTGTCAAGTTAAGCCATGTTATTTAATATACAAAACAAATTTAGATAATTTTTTTTCTATCAAACAACAGCGGAAAAAATCATATCTTTGCATATCTTGACATGAAGCCCGTATTTCTTATCTTATTTTACATATCTTCTCATATCCCATTTTTTTTTATCAAACAAGTTCTAATTGTTTGCTTGTGCGAGGGGTAATTTTCGTAAAATGGACTATATATATTTATAATTGCATGAGGTGAAATAATTATTGATGATGATTTTCTATCTGCCTTGGTGTGGATTAAAGTAGTATGCGTAGAGAGGAAATCGAGTATAGATTTTGAAATTAGTGCTTGGCACAAAAACCAAGTACCAATTAAATTTCGTTGGACGATTAAATTCATATGAGAAAGGGATGACGAAATTAATCGGAGTCTTCCATTAAAATTGAATTAATAAATGAAATGGAAATAGAAAAATACACTTGGGTCTCCCAAACAATTAAATAATACTACAAGTTATGGGCTTCACAATTAAATGAATCCAAATAAAATTAAATCAAAATAATAACAAAGACACATTAAATAAAGTCTTGGCAGTGTTGGCCAATTTTCAGCTCCCCACTCCTGCAAAATTCCAATTAGTAGCAATTAACCCTACAATTCTAATTAGTGGCAATTAATCCTACGTTAATCAACTCCATTTACTACCCAATCTCATTACTCTCAATCACATAATTCACAGAAGCAAAAACAAGTTTGACAGGAATTAGATAGAGAGGAAGTGTAGAAGAGTTTTATTGCTTTTGGTTTCCAATTCCTATCACAACAATTCAAGGCATTTTGTCTCCTTTCATCAATCTTTCTCAAATTCCCAATTTGGCGGCGAACTTTCAATTTCCTTTTCTTCCAATCCAACACAAAGGTAAACAATTCTCTTTATTTCATGAATTTCAACACACATAATCTGTCATCGTTGTGCCAATCAACATTTCGAATCGAATCGTGCAATTTTCGATTAACGGAGGAGGAACAGGAGCCGAAGATGGAGCGTCGGCGGTGGTGGGCAGAGAAACGTCGAGTCCGTCGGTAAGAGGATGCCAAGTAGAGTATAACTTTCGGGCTCCTTTACATTAATTTTGTTTTGGGCCTCCTAATTTAATTGGAAGAAATAAGGATGGTTTGGGCCAAATAAAAATTAATTACTTCCTTTTGGGCTGATGAAAATTTAATTTTAAATCCCGGAATAATTTTTTCTACGTCCGAAATATTTAATTCAACGATAATTATGGGAATTTAATCAAAAGTTTAATTAAATCTTGGGATTAAATTCTACGTTTTCGAGGAAAATACAAGAAGTCGAAGGAGGAATTCGAGGGCGAGCGGCCGCCCAAGGCATAGTGTGATCTAAAATATGCGAAAATCAAGAAACGAGATAAAGTACTTTAATTAGGATGCATGCATTCTAATTAGAAGTTTTCATGCGCTAATTGTTGTGTTATTGTTTTACATCTCTAAAGGGAATAACACTTGAGACTTTAAGCTCGGAGTACGGATATTCAAATTTGAGAAATTCTTAAGCAAACGAAATTTGAGAAATTCTTAAGCAAACGAGGTAGGCTTGAATACTCCATATTTCCATCTTCAAATTTTTACTATCTTTTTAGGTTATATTTTAAATATTTCTCACAAAACACGTCAAAATATAAAAATAGATAAAATATGCAAATAAAGGATATGTAATGCAACTTTGACACTCAAAACGGACCAAATAATAGCCTCAAAAGAGTGCAAAATCGGAGCATATCAATTATCTCCCGAAAGCTATGTAAAATCACCCAATAGTCGATGCATGAAATTAGCCTTACAATTTATTTCTATAAATGAATTAAAATTAACGAATAATTGGTTTCACCAAGACATAAAATGAAAATGTAAAATAATCTAGTTATTTAATAATCGATCTTATAAATAGTTCATTGCTAAAGGAATAAAACTTTCTTATCCATGTTTATTTGATGAAACAAAGACTAGGCCATAAAGAACGTTGAGTAGAAATGAAGAACATTGTATTGTTTTTATCTATGGCGTACACTCTCATCGAATGAAGATGCACGTATTTATTAATCAAACTTTATTCCTAATCAAACTCGTAAATATGTTTCACGTAATATATTGTGCATGATTGTGAAGGGAAATAGCTTCTTCGCGTGACACATTATTAATGGTATTGAAACACCACCTACCAAATAAGTGTTTTAATTAGTCATTATCCAGGAAAAGGAGGTAGTTAAAAAACATATACTATTATCTTAATAGTGGCTTACTAAATAAACTATACCCTGCAATGATGAAGTAGAGTTGTAAAGAGCAAAAAGCAAAAAAAAAAAAAAGGCTCGCACTAAAAAGTTCAACTTGCCCTTAGGAAAAATTGTGATCCAACAACATATGTTTAAATTCATCTCATGGATGCAAAAAAACATTAAGCAGAGGGAGAAACAAGAATGAGAAAAGGGTATTCACATAAAATGTGGTGGGTGGTGGCTTGCAGGAGCAAAGAGAGTTTGAGAAGAGAATCGAGAATGGACATCGAAGAGATTCTGAAGATGAAGCTGGAAACCATCGAAGAAGAAGACAGCGACTGCGCTGTGATGAGGCGTAGAAGCATCTCTAAGAAGATCCATTTGAAGGCAAAGATGGGGAAGCTTTATGTATCTCAATTGAGGTTGAAAGAGTCTTATGTTATTTTCATGGCTGGATTTGCTTTCAGAGGTGGCCTCAATGGACTTCCTAGATACTGATTCTACTTTTTATTTATCACTGTATTATTTAGCATATAAATTAAGATATTCTGCAACTAAGCTTGATTGATCCTGGTGATTTTGTAATTATTTGTCTTGGGCTTTCCCTCTCACTTCATTAAAGTTACACAAAATATCCAGACAATAGTATAGTGTGTATAGAATGTTCCAATCTTCTAAATTCCTGCTTATGAATTTTCATACATCTGACATGTCTACTACTCTAACAATGGCGGCATGAACAAGTCATGAAACTGTAACAAGCTCCACCCAAAATATACATTTTCTATAGTCAAAAGCAAACTAGTAAACACAAGCATTTGGATTATAACATCATCGTTTTCCAGCTTCATTAGTAGCAGGTACTTCCTTTTTTGGATAATTAGAAAAGTCTACATCCATAAGGGAAAGTTCATAATGCAAATCAACAGAATTTGCTTCGCTCCTGAGCAACGATGATGAACCTAAAGCATCCAATTTTGTGTTCCCACCAGAGTTTTGAGTAGTACCAACTGAAGATGGTGAATTTATGTCGTCTGACTTGTTCCCAAGATTGGCTTTGTTTCTTCTGACTGTATCCATTTCTGGGCCAGTCGGAACAAAAGTGCGAGCTCTGTACTTTGTTTTTCCTTCGTCACCATCACCATGGTTGTAGAGCACATAGTCATGATAGGTTGGTGCAAACTGTGTATGCAATTAAGAATAAAGAATAAAGATAATGAGAATATCCATATAAACTTTTTAATAGGGATACTTCCAGCTGAGGTATACTACATGACTGAAAACCATAGATAGGACTGAGAAGAAAGCCATCGAGAGATGTTATATGCCTTGACTCTTTACCTGGTGTACTGTATCATGGTAAAAGTCACTGATGTTCAAAGCATGTGCAAAGCTTGCTGCAAATCCACGATTAGCACCAATATTGGCACCAGCATATTCTTTATAAGGGAAAGCAAAAAGATGGCCAGCTGCAGCAATCAACATTTCAACACAAATTATAAAATTCTGAAATTCTGCAGCTTCCTCTGTATCTTTGATTAACTTGGATTTTGCAGCAAGAAAAACCAACACACCCTGCAAGAGAAACGCCATTAACTCGGTTAAAATTTTATCTTCTTAAATAAGTTAGTTCACAAGCATAGGAAACTTAATATAGCCATTCGCTGGCATATACGAAAAGTTTCAAGAAAGAAAAAGTAGAAAAGTGGTCGTGCTGTTCAAATTATGACCCATAGACTGATGCAAACAAATAACTAAGAGTCTAACTCTGAATAAACAAAAGGGCAGGAAAAAATTTCACCAATCTTGTTGATTGTTACAGATAGCAACAGTCTAACGTTGATAAAAACCAACATGGAAAATAATAATCAGTAGTTGATCATCATAGCAATCATAGCTACATCAAGTGATCAGATCAGGTCATACATAAAATTGGCAGACAACTAATGATTAGTGGAATTCAGGATATGAAATGTGATGTTTTTTCAAAGTATAAGGTAACATGAAGGTTTAGAAGCAGCAATAATTTAAGTACCACGGATTAAGGATTATAGGGGCACCCCGAACATTTCTTACCTGCCAATACGTAAGGAATACGACAGATTTGATCATGATAAATTTTGGCACTGGATTGAAAGGCTTCAGCAAATCTTTGCAGGCCACATAAAACAAGGCCAATGCATACAGTGCCACAGAGTATGATATTGTGTAGATTATGGTGAGGTAGAGAAAGGATTGCCTTGGGTTGAAATTCCCGTCTTGATACTTTCCTTTTGCATACAGTATAAAAGTAACTGTGACTAGGATGGGTTTGAGGATCACAAATTGCAAACACCCTTGTTTGCACCTTCGTATAAAGCGCCTGCATGAACAGTTAAATTTGAGCACCAAAATAGATATACCAGCAAGATATTAACAAACTTATGCCCTAAACCCTGAACCTGAACTATTACAACATTGATTTTGACACAGTTTAAATAAGATACAGAAGCAGCAGCAAGATGTAGAGTAAAAAACGTTACAGCAGATCTTAATGAATGACAACAACAATGCAGTATACTGAACTTTCCTACATGGTCAAACAGCCTACAAAGTACAATGATATCAATGAACCAACCGAACTGTCTATATACTACTCTTAGCTCTCATAAATATGAAATGAACCCTCATTTTAGAATTAGCAAAAGTTAGAAAAGTTTGAAGAATCCAATATATACTCATATATCCGGTCTTTGCTAGCAACCCTGATATCCATATGATACCTCAAACCAAACAGTGTTAAATATGCTGATGCCTGATTGGCTGGATTCTTAAACTGAGAAGAAGATTTTGTAATATCTAATACATACACATGAATATGCCTTTTGCTACCTGGTTTGCATTTAGTACCCCATACCAAATGTAAACAAGATAGTAATATATCCAATGACGTTCAGAATTTTTTTAAGAAAAAAACAAAAAAAATCATCATGTGCACAATACTATTATGATCAGCCCAAAACTGATAGTTTGTGCGGAGAAGGCTCACCCATCCAATGCAATAGGGGGGAAGCAGCATGTCATTAAACACCAATTTGGTTTAAGAACTTTTCCAGTTAAACTTAGCACAACAGCACCTGGACCACCTACCCATGCTAGGCATAGCGAAAGGAAATTATAAATGACCCAAGCTTCATATCTGTGGAGAAATTGATTATGAAAACATTTAATTTCTTAACCAAATGAAATAGGCCAAAAAAGCTCAAACATCATCCAAAAGAAATCTAAGAAATTAAAGATCAAAATCAAGAAATATAGGAAAAGCAACACTATATGCACCCAAGACACGCAAACATAATTGACAGACTGACAAGGGTATGTAATAGTGCTTGTGTGGATTTATTGTGATTCTAAATATTCTAGTTTTGACAGTGTACTCAGCTTTTTAGAAGATTAGAACAATGATATGCATGCAGAAAATTTCATCAGAGCATGTCATGGATGCCATGCTATCAAGTTCTTGTTGCGTGAACCAAACTCATGTTTTGCCATAGAAAACATAAATCAATGTAAAAAGCTTATGTTTCAGGAAAATCATGTCGCAAGCAACTAAAAGTACTGAGAGGCAGTTTGCACATAATGGTTTATAAAAGTTATAACAATTTTTTGGGGCCATATAATATGAGCAATAAGTTAACAGTGGCGTTCAGGTTTATTCATTACTTGAAACTCGTTCACAACAAAATATTAAAAAAAAGGTAATGTCATACATACATTTCTCTGACTGAATTGAAGTAAATTGCTTGTTTGTTCAGGATCAAGGACAAGAAAGACATCAAAGCGTATACCTGTTAGAAATTGACAATAAAGATAATAGAACCCACTCAGAAGTAGATTGAAGAAGAATTATAGCATAGATATCCAGTAATGAATGTTCGCTTTGGGGAATAAGCATATGTAGTCAACCTTATAGCCAACAATTAAGATTATTAACATGTGCATTGATAATGCAAATTCCAGAATTCAGTTGGAGGCATTTAAAGTACTATTCGACTAACAAGATTGATCATGTGAACTCTTACAAGATAATGGTATCTTTTGAAAAATATGACCCCTCCATGGAAATTTAAAAATGAGGTACCTTCTCAAGCATCATATTGTAACCAAAAAATCCAACTAGCCCCATATACATTTTCAAATAACAATCTCCTACATCATTTAAAGCACGTTGATTTCGAAGCACGTAATGTGGAGCAAATGAGCAAAAATTGATCAAAAGATGTCAGGTTACAATACGAGAATGTCTAGTGCCAGAGAATTGGGGAACTCACAGGAACCATGAAGATAATGCGGACAATGTATCTCTGATATGTTGGCTCAGTATAATTCAGTAAATGGTTGTAAATGTGGTGAAGTGCCAGTGTTATTGCCCCTATTGTACAAGGCAATGCTATCAGTATGTAGAATATAGGCCCCATTTGCAACCACTCTCCCTGAAAATCTAACAAGACAACAATATAATCACCAATTTACAGAACCAAATTCAAAAAAAATTCAGAGAGAATTGTCGTATACCTCAAAATTCAAGTATCGTTGACTGAATATGATTGATTTGGTAAAATTCCTAAAAACTCAAAAGAGCCTTAACTCCACAAAAAAAAGACACAATATCGATCGCGAAATGCTCGATAAAATGAATAACCGTAGTAAAGATCAAACAGAAACTCGAGGGTGGAAAGGCATCACGTGTGAAGCAAAATTAATAAATCACCAGTTTGAATTAATGTTGACCAAAATCGACCGCGAATAACGGGCAAAATTAACCCTATCAATGAAATCAAAGAACAAATTCGGATATTTTGAAATACAATAACATCAATCGAGAAACCAAGAAATTGATGTTGGAAAATTTTGAAAGGAGCGGCGAAAAAACCGATTATGGCGTGGGGAATGGGAATGGAAATGGAAATGGAAATGGAAATGGTGTAAGAAACCAAGAAATTGATGTTGGCACATTTTATTCGCTTAAACCAAATCCCTTGTTGAATTTATTCCTATGAGCATTTGCATCTTTTGAAATCTCAAATCATTCTCATAATAGCGCGCAGTTTAAACAACATTATTAGTCCAAGTCATCAATTTTTATTTACCTCTTAAAACTCATTATATGAATTTATTATTTTCGCTCTCAATTAATAATGTCATTTTAAGGAGAATTAATTATAGCGTCAACTATAAGTTCTTCTAACATGCAAACCTCCTCTCACGATTATATTGCACGTTAATAAACAATCACATAATGTGTGACTCAAACATGAAACATTATCCAACACTTAGAATAAAGAGTGAATTACATAAATGGTACCTAATCTTTCACTTTCGCACGAAAACGGTACCTGATCTTTATTTTATATCGTTTATGGTATCTATTAATCACAATTTCGGTACCTAGCATAAATTTCGCCCCAAATTACCCCGTAAGGACAAATTAGGTAGATGGGGATAATTTTGGAAATAAAAAATGTCTGATTTTTGCAGATATTCAGGGTGTCAGGAGCGAATTTCTGAAGATTTGATGCAAAGTGTTAGGAGCGAATTTTTGATGATTTGATCTCATGCACAGTAACATTATTTTTGTCTTATGTTTTACTTCAATGGATGGTTGACACGTCAACAATTTCATTTTCACTAAACATCCTTCCACCATGCCACTTCATCTCACTTTCTCACTCTCTCACTTAAAACCTCCACCGTTTCATCTACCACTCTCACTCTACCTCCCTTCCACTCAATCTGACGTCCGGCCGACTGAAGAAATTGACCGTCGGTGTTGTGCTATTGACGTTAAACGGTGAGAAATGCCCCCCCAAGAAAAGAGGGCGGGCGTCGTCTTCAAAATCGAAAGCTTCTAGCTCCGGGGTTGGTTATGAAGCTCCGCATATAATAGATGTAGACGAGGAGACGTGGGACATCCGTGGTCGTGGACAGAATATATTCAACCCGAAAAATGAATACGGTGAGTTTTTTTGGTTTCATTGCTCGATTTTGCAGTAATCTTAAATTCAACAGTCATAGTAAATATTTGTTTCCCCTTCGGCATTGGTGTTGGCAACAAAGTTAAAGGAGGGCAAAAAAAAAGTTTAGTCCGTAGCTGCAATTGTAAGTGAACAACTATTTTTCTATATCTATATACATATGACTGATTTACAAGGGTCAGCTCTTCACCACTATCGGCATCGATCCCAACAATGGATGGTGGCCAATAGCTTGGGCAGTTGCCGAGACCGAAAGCTACGAGCAATGGCATTGGTTTCTGGATTTCCTAGACGAGGATCTGGATATATCGGCTAATCCTCCTAGATATGTTTTTATGTCGGACCAATAAAAGGTACAACATTTTCTATTGTATATGAAGTATAGATTTTGTATTTATTTCAATTTACTTTATGCAGGGCTTGGGTATGGTAATTGGTGAAAAATATCCACAAAGCGAGCACCGATTTTGCGTACAACATATGTACAACAACTACAAGAAGCGCTTCTCCGGAGACATATTGAAGAAGAGGATGTGGGGGATTTCATCTAGCACAACGGTCGTGGAGTTTGACCAAAATATGGATGCAATGCAAGTGTTCAACACAAATGCACACCAGTATCTGACTAGAGTCGCCCCGAAGGAGAAATGGATTAAGGCCTTCTTCTCTGAGCACACTCTTTGTGATACACAGGTAACCTACTAACTGCAAGTACAGTACAAGGTATTCCTTTATATTGACTTCACATTGTCAATGATTTTAATACGTGACACGTCGTGTAGCTCAACAACATGTGTGAGACGTTTAACTCAAAGATTGTTCTTGCTCGAGAGAAGCCAATAATAACCATGCTGGAGGAGATTCGAACACAGCAGCTGGAGCGCATACAGATCAAAGGTCAGTGGGTGAAGAACTATGATTTCCCGGTACCTCCTGTGATCAAGGAGATTATTGATAAAGCAGCCGCAGAGTCGACCTCGTGGAGATCGTTGTGGAACGGTGAGCATGAATACCAAGTCACTGGCCCTTATGGTCAGTTTGTGGTGAATTTGCAAACAAAGAAATGCACGTGTAGGCTTTGGCAACTCAGAGGTATCCCATGTGTGCATGCGGCAGCCTCCATTTTGAAGATCGACGATTCCATCACAGATTATGTGTCTGAGTATTACTCACGGATCCGCATGACTGCCCTCTACGAGCATGTCTTGTATCCTATCAACGGGATGGAAAATTGGCCTAGATCATCGGAAGTTGGTTTCGAGTTGGTCCCCCCTAACACAAAAAGGCAACGTGGCCGCCCACGCAAGGTTAGAAGAGAACAAAATCAGGTATGAGCACTAAGTTACCATAATACAGATACATCTTTGTAGTAATTTAATTAATTAGAAATAAGTGCATGCTTTCTATCCTCTTGCAAATAAGTGAAATCCAAACAAGTTTTGCAATATTACACTCCTATAGCCTTTAACTGATGCCACATCATTGTGATATTCTCACATCTGATTCCACTTTTTTCCAATTTTAAATGAAAGCAAAATCAGTTGATACATTTAATTTGATAAGTAGGTACTTATGTTATGCTACAAAAATCAGGTAATGCCACTAAGTTACCATAATTTTGCTTGTTGGGAAACACAGGTACAATATCGTGAGAATGGGGTCGAAGAACTTATGCGGTCAACCTTGATCACGTGCAGTCGATGCGGTCAGATAGGGCACAACAGGAGAACCTGTCAAAACGATCCTCGACCCCCGACACCGACTAGTCAAAGGAGTGGAGCATCTTCTAGCCAGCCGCAATCTGGTGCGGGGCCATCTTCAAGTCGATCAACTGCCGCACCGCGGGCTGCTCCGGCCAGACGAGCACTAGCAGCTGGGAGAGGGCAGCCTACTCGGGGGACAGCAGGAGCGGCAGGTCCACCTCGTCCAATAAGCGTCACCAGGAGGGCTCAGAGGTGTGGCCGTCGCAGAAACGCAGATTAAACTTGTGGGTGTCATTGTGGGATTTTGTTGTGGTGTTGTGTTTCATTTTGTGAAAATCACGTGCAGTCTGCCTTGTTTTGTCATGAACTTTGAACTTTACGGACTTCGATTGAAGCCTAGCATTTCAGGTGGTTTTTGATTTTTTGGACATGGTATCCCCATGGGGATGGCAGACTGGTGATGATTTTTGTCAGGTTTATAGTGAATCTATGATCCAACTTTCGTTTGTTGTAAGCATAACAATCTACAGTTTATGGTTATGAACTTTGCATAGATATTTTTGGCTTTCATGTTTGATATGTCTTACTTTTCGCAATCATTTTAGGGTGTCGAAATTTAATTTACGTTTTATTATCGCCAATAGTACCAAATATAATTCACATTTTATTATCACCATCAGTACTAAAATAATAACAAATGTAGTACCAAAATATTAACACACCAATAGACATTTTATTATCACCATTATACGAAAATAATAACAATGTAGTATCAAAATAATTAGTCGTAGTTTACTATTACCAAAATAATAACAAATGTAGTGCCAAAATAATAACAACTGCAGTACCAAAACCAATAGTACTAAATGTTATTCGCATTTAATTAACACCATTACTACCAAAATAATAACAAATGTAGTACCAAAATAATAACAAATGTAGTTGTCTTCCCCAAATCAACTGAACATAATTGTATTACACTAAGCTTCCAATAGACGGATCTAATTTACCAAACTAATAACCATAGCAGCAATTGCAACAACTAAAGAACAACAAGCAACACATACAAGAAAAAATTCTTTCCCTTTACATCCAGCTCCCACTGTCCGACCACACTTTCGATCTTCACAACTTTGTGATTCAACTTCGTCAACGTCTTCTCGACGAATCTGCCCAACAGAATCCTTGTCCATCGACTTTGGATAACACCATCGAAAAAAATGACAACCCCCAACCTTACCTTTCTTCTCGCAAACGAAGTACAACATACCGTAAGATTCTCGTCGTGCGTCAGCCACTATTTTGAGACTTGCTCTTTGGCGACACCAACAATTTTCGTACTCAACTCTAAGCCAACGACACCCGTTTCTTCCTTCACCCGAGTAACTTTCCTAAGTACTTGACAACCTAGACATTGAAGAAACAAAGAAGAAAGAAGGAAATGAGAGAAGAAATAGACAAAAGGTGAGTTGAGTAAAATATATATAAGAAAGGGAAAAAAAAAGTTTGATATAACTTGGTGCTAAAATCCAAATATAGTAGTGAGGCAATCTGCCACAATAATAATGACATCAATTGGAATTACAAACCTACCCTATGGGACATGGATGTCATTCTGAATTGGAAAGGGGGTATTTTAGTGACGAGGTACCATAAACGATATAAAATAAAGATCAGGTACCGTTTTCGTGCGAAAGTGAAAGATCAGGTACCATTTATGTAATTCACTCTAGAATAAAAGCAAAGTAATTAACAAACGAATATTAAATAAATAGGAACTGTGTAAACCAAAGTCGTTACTAACACATCCCTAAAATTCTATGAGTTTAGTTACACATAATGAAATAATCTAAACACATAGAAAACATAAGAACTTTAATAATTGAACCCGGAGGTTGAATCTTGCAGTCTTGATCTTCTCTTGAATCCACTCTTCAAACTCCTTAAGCAATGATAAACAATGGAGGCAACTCTCAAATATTATGCTCTGAAAAATATGCATCAAAAGGATCATTTGATGAAGCTTTAGGGGGTATTCATATCCTCCAAGTCGTGTGTCATGATATTGTAAACCTTTAGCATAGTATGGTAAGTCTTGGAGAGAAAATAGGGCAATTTCTGTGCGCTTCGTTTTTCCAGCGGTCACAGGCAATGATTCCGTAGCTTCTGTATCTCGATCAACGGTCGCTGCACTTGTTACGGCGGTCACTGGCAATTATTCCGTAGCTAGTCGCTGGGCATGTTCTTCTTTTCAACTCTATTTTCCAAAGCGGGCCGCTACATGTGCAACGATCGACAGCGTCTAACGGTCGCTGGTTAAGATGCAACGGACCGCTAGCTGGCTCGAAAACTCTAGATTTCTAATTTCGACTTTTGCTACCGTTTTAGGCTTTATTTTACACATTTCTCACAAAACACGTCAAAATACTATAATAGATCAAATATGCAAATAATGGACATATAATGCAACTTTGACACTAAAAACGGGCCCAATAAAGGCTAGAAAACAGTTCAAAATCAGAGCATATCAAGATCCATATTATTACTAGTATTTAATGGTGGGTCATAGCATATCAAGATCCATATTATTACTAGTATTTAATGGTGGGCCCTAGTGATATAAGCGGTAAATAAATTGATGTATATAGGTAATGAGTTTGAGAGAAGTTTCCGTAAATAAATGTAATTCTAATGAATTTGTAGTATTACTATGGTTCCTTGTATTAGTTTACTCAGGTTGATCATTTCTTTGTAAGGATGATCATTGTTGAAAATATGAGCGTTTCTACCCGACTAGAACAACCTAGATTTTACATAGTCTGCTATCTACCTATTGTTTGGATCTAATCAAGTTTATGGTGATTGTATTGCAATCAACAAATATTAGATTATGTTTGATTGGGGCTATTCAAGTGGAGAAGCGATGTTCAAAAATATTAAATTTACAAAATAAAAATAAACGAAACTATATACATGAATTTACGATAAACTAACTTACAATTGTAATTTCAATATAAAGAATGACTAAAAAAGATCTATATCTATACAGGATTGTGATCAATTGAGATTATTTAAGCTAATTGAGAAATAAGATGCAATATTAGCCACTCATTTTTATTAAATGAGTGGTCTAGATTTTGTCATACAATAAATAATTTTAGATTAATTTAATATGAAAGGGTATAATGGTCATTTCGTGTTTTAATTAGGGTTCAACCACTCATTCTTCAGCCACTCATCCTCCCAAAACTCGCCTCCTAACTCAGACGAGTCCGACTTGACCGTCACCAGCTCCTTCCTCACCGGAGTCGCTGCCGGAGGTGGAATCCTTAGCTCGTCGTCTGATGCCTCGAGCAGATAGCCTATATCCGGCCGCGATTCGCCGGAATCCGACGCCAATTCGATGATTTCTTCCTCTAACCCCTCTGGATTCGCCGCTCAGCTGGTTCTTCTGGCTGCTCACGCTCAATCCGGCGGCGGAGGAGAAGATCCTAATCGAGCTCTGCACTCCTCAAGGAGTCTTGCGGCGGTGAATCGCCAAGTGACTCGCCGAGGCCGTGCACCTCATCATGGAGCTCTGCGAGGGCGGGAAGCTGTTCGACCGGATCAGATCTCTCCAGATCGATTTCCTAACTTTGTATTCACAATTTAGCTAGGTGTATTTTCAGTTTCTCTCTCAACAATTGATTATTTGATGCTTTTCTGCTGCTGCATTTGGATTTTGATCGATTGTGTTGCTGTAATTTTAATGGAGATGTAGCTAAATGCATTTAGATTTGATTGGATAATTCTAGTTAATTCTGGGGCTAATTCTTCGATTGAGTTTGAAATTGATAGGGTCTTGTTAGGTTGAGATTATTTAGCTAAATTGAAGAATTAGCCCCAGAATTAACTAGAATTATCCAATCAAATCTAAATGCATTTAGCTACATCTCCATTAAAATTACAGCAACACAATCGATCAAAATCCAAATGCAGCAGCAGAAAAGCATCAAATAATCAATTGTTGAGAGAGAAACTGAAAATACACCTAGCCAAATTGTGAATACAAAGTTAGGAAATCGATCTGGAGAGATCTGATCCGGTCGAACAGCTTCCCGCCCTCGCAGAGCTCCATGATGAGGTGCACGGCCTCGGCGAGTCACTTGGCGATTCACCGCCGCAAGACTCCTTGAGGAGTGCAGAGCTCGATTAGGATCTTCTCCTCCGCCGCCGGATTGAGCGTGAGCAGCCAGAAGAACCAGCTGAGCGGCGAATCCAGAGGGGTTAGAGGAAGAAATCATCGAATTGGCGTCGGATTCCGGTGAATCGCGGCCGGATATAGGCTATCTGCTCGAGGCATCAGACGACGAGCTAAGGATTCCACCTCCGGCGGCGACTCCGGTGAGGAAGGAGCTGGTGACGGTCAAGTCGGACTCGTCTGAGTTAGGAGGCGAGTTTTGGGAGGATAAGTGGCTGAAGAATGAGTGGTTGAACCCTAATTAAAACACGAAATGACCATTATACCCTTTCATATTAAATTAATCTAAAATTATTTATTGTATGACAAAATCTAGACCACTCATTTAATAAAAATGAGTGGCTAATATTGCATCTCATTTCTCAATTAGCTTAAATAATCTCAATTGATCACAATCCTTAATAGATATAACTAAATTTTAGAAATTGTTGCATATAGAGTGAGATCTTTCCACATATCTATTCCTCTACATTCCTCATAACTTTTGCATGCCTATATATAGAGAGAGATCTTTCTAGTCCAACAACCAAGTACATCATGAAAAGCACGTTATTCACGGAGACATCAAGCCTGAAATCTTTTTTCTTTGATCAAGAGGTATGGTTCAAAAGTCAAATATATGCAATTTTACCTACGCTAAAATATGTTATTAAGTCATATACATTGAATCATAAGGTTGATATTCCAATTCAGAATTGCTGTTACAATTTTTCTCACCATTGATAATTATATAAATATATATTCAAATAGAGTATTAAAGCCACCCCAGATCAAACAAAGTCTACTACATAGCTATTGTTTGGATCTAATCAAGTTCATGTTGATTGTACTATAATCCGCAAATATCAGACTATCTGGACTATTCAATTGTAGAAGTGATTCTCATGCCTTCGCCATGACCAACCTTGCACAGATGGTCACTCCCCAAAACAAACAATAATGATGGAGAACTACGGGACCTGTAGTGAATAAAGCTGATGGTATGCTCGTTAATGTTCTTGCATACTATTGGCCTTAGTACACGGCCATCGTCACACCTGCAGATCACGACGTCATGCTCTTCACTGTCTCCAAATGCAACGGACACGCAGGGTCGTGTATCGGGTAGTAGATCTAATTATAATGTTTTGGTTTTCATAGAAAGAATTTAACTTGTTTATGTGTTTTAATACATGGTTCCATTTTCCTTTTTGGTGTATGTGAAGAATGGCGATAGTGAAGGTCCCGAGTGTGGCGAAGCGGAAGGTGAATTTCATGGAAGTCAACACCACCACTGGGGTGTCAAAGGAAGCTCAACTGGATACTCTAAGTTGAGCTTCCTTTGACACCCACATTCGAGACCTTCACTATCGCCCATCTTCATATGCACCAAAAAGGAAAGTCTAACCATGAATTAAAACACACCAACAAGGTAACTTCATTCCATGAAAACCAAAGTATTATAATTAGATCCTTTACCCGATTCACGACTCCGCAAGTCTGGTTTATTTGGAGACGGTGAATAGCATGATGTCGTGGTGGTCATGTACTAAGGCTAGTAGGCAAGGTCATGAACAAGCATGCCATTGGCCCTGTTCACAACTAAAGGTCATGTTATGTTTTGTATATCCAATTTATCTCATAATTGTTTACTAATGTTGCTATATGCCACACTCCATAACGTATATTGCGGTAAAGCGGTGCATGCAATTATAATTAAAGAAGGTATAATATTGACAAACTCAAATTTTTTGTTGTATCATTTGTGCATTCTCATCCAATTAATTGTTATTTTGGAGTTTGATGTGTTTGGCATTGGTCCATCAGAATTCAGATAACCCGGATGGGCGCTAATGTTTATGAAGGTAGATTACATTGAGTTTCACTCGCACGGGTACCATTGGTCCAGTAGACCACTTGGGCAGGGTAGACGCTAAATTTTATAAAGGAAGTGTCCAGAGAGTTTCAAATTATTTAAGTCCGTGCATCGCATGGGCGTGACACTAGTTTTGAATAATACTCTGTAACATCCCGAGTTTTCGTACACTAATTTTAGAGTATAAAAAAAATTGGACGAAAAGACGATAGGAATTTAAATTGCAAGGAAATTTAAGTTAGTAAACTACAATTATTGGAAGAAGGAAAAGAGAATAAATTAGTACAAAGTACAACACATGCTATACAACGTGGATACATAGAGCTACGAGTAAGATTCCGAGCTATAAGATTCCTTTCAAAGCTACATTTCTACGGTACAAGATCTTATACTCTACTCTCTTCTCTTCCCCATCCTTCTCGAATTTGGCATCCCATAAGACTCTAAATTTGACAACCAATAACACCAAGGATCCTGCAAGAATTTAACACCAAAAGGATTATTTGAAATAGACTTCACAAATACTCAAGGTTGGGGACTTCTCCAAAATAGCAAGCATGACCAAACTTACACCAAAATGGTATACAATTGGATAAACACAAGGAAGAGACAAGCTGGCAGCCCCAAAAATAGGAGCCTTTGCCCCCAAGACTTGCACAATTAAGTAAAGAAATATGATGCCAAGAAAGAGATGAGCTGGCAGCCAAATATGAGAGTCTTTGTCCCCAAGTTTCCAACACAAGAGGCCTATATAAGCAGCCCCATACCCTTCCCCTCCCCTCTCCTTCAGACACCACAAATTCACTCAAAATCAAGGAGTGCAGCAAGGAAATGGGAGGAGCAAGAAGGCGAGGAGAGGCAGCGGCAACACGGAGGAACAGCCGCATAAACCGAGGATCCACCGAGTGAGGTAAATACCTCAACACCCCATGATTAGGCAGGAACTTAGAAAATTTAGAAGCCTCAACAGTAGCAAAGAACAGAATTTCCATGTTAAGCTCAAGAACTTAGAGCTTTAGAGATCTTTCATCACAAGATAAAATAAGAATCGATCATAAGCTGCCTTAGCTAATTCAATGACAAAAGATGCACCAAGGTTTCACCAACAATCAATTTCAAGAGACTTTAATACCACAAAGCTACTGCCCAAAGAGGAACTCAAGATACTAACTAGATAATGGAAGTGAAAGAACTTAGCTTTAGGCTGATCGAGAAGCTGTCCGACAATGGTCGAGCGACGAAGGAGATCTCGTCGGAGGGAGCCGGGGAGAGCGCATGCAGCAGCGCTGCTTGCCGGAGGGAAAGCTCGGCGGAAAGCTCGATGCAGAGAGCTGATGCAGGGCGCTGGCAGCAGCGACGGAGATTCGGCGAGCGGCGGATGACGAGCAACGTCGGCGGCGGTGCCGTGAGCTCTCCAAGCCAGAGTGAGAGGAACCGGCGGAGGGGAAAGGCGACGCCTTCTTCCCTGTCGGCGAGATCGCTGGAGGAGGCGAGAGGTGGAGAGAGGTTCCGTCTCTGTCAGAAGAAGAGGGAGTTCGATAAAGAGAAAGCTCGACGGAGTGTCCGGTGACGGTGCTGCGATCCCCGGAGAAGAGCGGCGACGGAGAAAGCCGAGAAGAGTTTTAGGAATTTCAATTAAAAAAGAAATGAGATTTGGGGGAGAGAAACCGATGGTGGAGAAGGAGTATATTGGGTCTTTGTTGGGCCTATTCCATTACTCTTGATTTAATGCTATTTGGGGCTGATTGTGTTTAAGCTTGGGGCCAATAAGTAAATAAGTTAAGGTGGACCGATGCTAGTTGATTTAAGAAATGAGTTGAGAATATTAATTACATAATAGACCAAGTAATTCAAGTCAAGAAGTGGGCTACGAGATTGGGCCAAGAAAATTTATTAGTATGGGCTGAGATTAATTTTGTTGGATCGATATTAATTTAAGGGTTGAGTTGGAGCTCAATTAAGTAATTTTTCCCGAATAAAACCAAGTTCCCGATGATTGGAAATATTAAAGTTTGAGACGCGAAGGGGCCGACCGTCGACGCCATGGGCGGCCTTAAGAAAATTCAAAGAAAAGATTTAAGAAAGGATTTTCCAAGAACCCATAGTTTATTATTAATTGCTCAAGTAATTATTTTAAAGATAATGGAATTTCTCCGAACATAGTAAAGTGAATAAATAAATTCTACAAAGTAATGAAGCCGAGGTGGGATCTAGAAAATCCTATAAGCCAAGACTAAGGATATAGGTGCTATACCATAGGGTACATGCATTCCTTCTAAGGAGAAATAGTTCAAGTACTAATTAGCGTGCTACGCTATTTATTTTCAAAGGATAAATTGCTCGAGGGCAAGTGGGGTCAAAGCGAATAATTGAATTGAAGAATAAGCATATCAGGTGGGCTTTCTTTATCCAGCACACTAGTGTGGATAAAAATCAAATACTTGCGAAATTATGAAAAATCATCTTTTCTCAAAATGGAGCTATGATTCTTTTCAAATTGTTGTCATGCCATAAATGTTCTGTTTTGATGAATGTCATGGACTTTCATGGATTGTCACGGAATGGATTGTCATGGATTTTCATGGACTGTCACGGAATGGATTGTCATGGATTGTCACGGAATGGATTATTATGGATTTTTATGGATTGTCGTGGAATGGATTGTCATGGATTTTCATGGAATGATGGGTGACCGTTGGAGCGGCACTTGACTGGAATGAATGATGAACGATGAATGATGAACGATGAATGATGAACGATGAATGATGAATGATGAATGATGAGTGAGGATTTATGACAGAACCTAGTCTGCAGTCGAACTTTTAGCTCACAAAAGAACTTAGTAAGCTCGGGCCCTTTTAAGAAAACCCCCCGTGTGTTACTGTGATGGCTTGACAACTATATAATGCATGTTTTGTTTTCGGCACGTGTCCACTGAGTACTCCTGTACTCAGCCCTACATGTATTTATAAATGTGCAGGTTGAACGTCAAGAGGATGGAGTGATGATCGGAGTCGATGTTATCAAGTTGATCTCCCAACGATTCGTGTCTTCATACACGAAGTCGTTTAGCAATGACTTATTCCGCTGTGCTTTTGTGCTTTTAGAATTATGGAACCTCACCATCAACTCTGATTTAATTGAGGGGATGTCTATTCTGTTTTCAAGACCATATAATGAAATACTTGGCTTCTATGATATCAATTGACTTGGCCTTGTGAAATTCTCAAGTTCTAGCCCTTTTCTTTTCCCCGCTTCTTTAATCCCTCTTATTAGTCACAGTTTACCCGTTTTCGCTATCCTTAACAAAATGCGGTCGTGACATACTCATAATTTAACAATTCCTATATAGAAAGGTGAAACCATTTACATTAAATTAAATTCAAATGAATTTGTAGTATTACTATGTTTACTTGTAGGGGTGTCAAAATGGATATTGGGTAATTGGATATCCGATACCCGATTTTTCAGGTTTCGGGATCGGGATCAGGTTCGGGTATAAGATTTTTGGATTATTGGATATCGTGTTACCCGATACCCGATCGCGTATACCCAAATTATCCGAATTACCTGATTTTCTAATTTTATTTTAAAATTTAATAAATTATTTATTTATTCTATTATTTTAAAAATTAAATAATTAAATTTTAGTAGTTTTTTTTCTCTTAACCCTGAACTACTTCAAGTTTGTATCAAAATTCGAACTACAAGTTGTATTTCTAAAAGTTTATAGTTAGTTTTCTTAAAAAAATAATTAAAAAAAATAAAACAAAAATCCAAAATTGGGACTTGATATCCGAAATAATTTTTGGATCGGGTATCGGGTATTAGATTTTGAGAAATTCGGGATCGGGTATCCGCGGATACCGGATACCCGATTTGACAGGCCTAATACTTGTATTAGTTTACTTAGTTGTTGGCGACTCACTTCATAATAATTGAGTTCCTTTTTCTTCCTTATTATTACTACAATCGCTATGCATCCGCATTAAAAAATATGAAATGACTCTACATGTAACAATAGTTAATATATTGTTGCATTGGAATATATGTATATAGTGCAGTTACAACTCAAGCAGTTGTTTCAACTTTCAACTTTCAACAAATTCAAAGAATGCATGTTGACATGGGTATGTGGTTTATCTTTTTCTCTTGAAGCATTGATTGCGTATACATGATTACAAAATATAGATAGTAACGAAATCAAAATTGAATTTCATTTTCAGAGCTTCATTAACAATTTCTCTCACCATTTATAATTATATAAATATATGTACAATAATAGTATTAAATACACCCATCAGAATTGTTTGGGGAACTGATAATTTCTTTGTAAGGCTGATCATTGTCGAAAACATGAGGGTCTCTACCCGACTAGAACAACGTATATCGTACTTAGTCTGCTCAGCGTTGCATGTCAAGTCAGTTCCGCTTGCTGATATGTCGAATTTGCAAAATCGTATAAACAGAGTAATCTGAATCGACTTTTCTTCAAAACTCTTAGATATGTCAACTGTACATAAAAAAATGTGTAAACTTTTCACTTATAAATAATTGGACCAACTAATTGGAAAGTCCATTACTAATAAACAATTTAGGCTAAAATGTCCACCTTCGACTTCTCTTCTCATCCAATACGCCTCAATCTTATCTTTTCCCCCAACATCTTCTGGCTGACTCCACCTATCTCCAGTACCCTTGATCTTCACCGGTCGTCTCCTGCACTTTCCTTGTCCTACACTGGCACCATCTTCTCCATCAGCCAATATGCCTCCACTACATGTAAGAATTTCAAATTAAAATCAACTATACATTGTATATTGCAATTTCAACAAATATTTATTATTGAATGCTTAATCACACCGGAAAATATGTTTTCAATTGCCCTTAGAGATGCTCTTAAGTCTTATCCATCGGAATAAATCACTTCTGATACTTGTTCTTATCTACGGGAAAAAAAATCTCCATTCGTAGTCGTCAATCGCCGACTTAGCTTATTATCTCCTTTTTCCCTACCCGCTCTCTCCCCGGAGCCCCCATACAAATATCAAGCACAAAGAAAGAAACACGCTTTTGATTAATAGAATTGGTTTTTGTAGAAATTTTCCGTGTCCATATACCAAACAATCTATTCCAATTTACTTATGGAGATATCAAGTCAGAGAATTGTGCATAAGAAATTCATCCTCATTCATGTGTGATCTTGAGGCTGCTGACCAGAGAAGAGCAAAGAAGAGGAAAACAATTCATGATTTAGAAAAGAAAAACAATTCAATTTCGGTGGTTCTGCCGAAATATGTTTGAAGAGGAAAACAATTGCAGGAGATGGTCCAGCTGATACGCTCAAAAATGTTTGAACAATTCGAGGACCTGCGGCAAAACATGTTCGAGCTCGAATTGAGGTCCTCGAATGTTTGAACAGTACAAGGTCCTCGAATGTTTGAACAACCAATGAGGTCCTCGAATTGAGCAGTACAAGGTCCTCGAACATGTTTTCCCGAAGGTCCTCGAATTTCGGTGGTTCTGCCAAAAAAAAATTCAATTCAATTGCAGGAGATGATCCAACTCGAAGAGGAAAACAATTCAATTTAGCAAAGAAGAGGGAACAATTCATGATTTAGAAGAGGAAAACAATTCATAAGAAAGAAAAAAAGAAAAAAAAAAAAGAGAGAAAAAGTGTGAAAGGTTGTGAAAATAAGAAAAGAAAATAAAAGGATTGGAAAGTAAGTGAAGGAGATATATAAGTGTTGAAAGTGTCTTGAGTTTAGAAAAGTGGAATCAATTTTACTCTACTTGGGATATTTTTATTTTGAGTCACTTTTTAGCCAAATATTCCTCACCTACCAAAGAGCCTACATTACAAACAAAGATAAAGACCTTTCGGACTTTTGTTGTTTAATCACATCTAGTAGAGGAGGGAATAGACTTTGAGCAAGGCTATGGTAAACTTTGCATGATGCATGATTTGAGTGCTATTTATACACATTACCTTTATACACTTTGAGAGTGAGAGAACACTTCCCATCTTTGGAAGTTTGCCACATGTGAGTGCATGAATTCAAGGTGTTCCACGAGTTAGTAATGAAAGTTCACTAATAAGCCTTGCTTGATTTGATTGCGTTAGTACATGCTTAATCTATTATTTCATCTTTTGAGACAATTATGACGTCTAGTCCTTGTGCATTCCGTGCATCTATTTTGTGTCTTTATTGTTTTGTTCGAGGACAAACAAAAATATAAGTTTGGGGGAGTTGATACGCTCGGATTTTGCACTGTTTTAAGGCCATTATTTGGTCCGTTTTTTATGTCAAAGTCACTCTACACGTCCATTATTTGCATATTTTTATCTATTTTGGTATTTTGACGTGTTTTGTGAGAAATGTGCATAATTGAGCCGAAAAAGGGAGCCAAAACGCAAAGTCTGGAAATCTGGAGTCAGACGGTGACCGGCGACCGCCGCGAAGTTGCGCGGCGACCGCCGGCGCCTGGCGGGCAGAGTAGTGCAGCGGACTGAAAATTACACTTGGAAGAGAAGTCTCGCCCGGAGACCGCCGGAAGTCATGCGGCGGTGCGCCGCCGGAGAAACAGACTCTCTGGACTCCAACGTGGCAACCACCGGCCAACGTGCGGCGGCCCGCCAGAGAAAGGTGGCGAATCCGAGATGCCCCTGATTTGCTCCAAGATTTACCATATTTTGAAGATCTTTTCCTTCTATAACAAGGATTGGCTTTCCCCTATAAATAAGACCTCAAGCTTCATCAAATTAGAGAGCTTGTACTTGCAAAATAATTCATAGAGATTAAAAGTTAGAGTACTTCACTTGTGCAAGGAGTTGGAGAAGGATTTCAAGAACATCAAGAACGACAAGGATTCAACCTACGGGTTTTATTTGCTTTAGTTTTATGTTCAAATTGTCTTCCCTTCAATCTATGTGTTTAGCTTATTTCATTATGTGTAACTAAACTCATAGGATTCTAGGGATGTGTTAGTAACGACTTTGGTTATATAATTCTTTTTTCTATTTAATATCCGTTTTGTTTTTACTTTGTTTCTTCCCTAAGTAGTTCTGATTTTGCATGATTGAGTGACACAATCTTGTATGATTTAATATAACTTGCTTCACAACTGTGAGAGAGTTCTAGCGAGTTAGATTCACTTAGTAGACGCTACAGTTAGCTTCCCTTAAAACGACACTGTTAATTGAGAGTGAGGACTTTCAAGGGTCTTAGGAGCTTTATGGAGTTACGTGTTAGGATTGACAACCCTAATTTTGTAATCAACGTTTGCGTCGCATGAGCATAAGCTAGGTGACTCGTCTTATCAAAGTAATAACTGTGCTAGGGTATTGTAGTTTGGAATTTGTATAACCATAACTGTGAACGCACATCCCTGGAATTCCCTTATCTCTATATTTTATCTCGTGATTTATTTGCATCTAGTTGTTATTTGCTTTCGAATATTTTCTGTTTTCAAAAGTTTTCAAAATCTCTTGTTTCTCCAGATAGTAATTGAGTTCTAGTAGAGGATAGACACTTTGTGTTTGCCTTCCCCGTGTTCGATATCCTGGTACTGACCTTTAGCTATACTATATATACTTTGTATACTTGCAAGTTTATTTAGTGCTAATAAAAAGTGCATCAGGGTCCCCAGATCAAACAACGACATCAACGCGCTCAACCAATCCGACCTCTTCAGCGAAGTTTTGAATGGTAAAGCGCCGACCATCAATTTCACCGCTAACAACCGCCAGTATAAAATAGAGTACTATCTTGCCGACAACATCTATTCGAAGTGGACAACCTTCGTGAAGACGTTCAACAGCCTTATATACGAAAAACATGATCTTTTTGCGCAGAAGCAAGCGGCTGCTCGCAAGGATGTGGAGAGACCATTGGGGGTTCTACAAGCTCGATTCCACATTATCAAATCTCCGGCTCGTACATGGTTTATGAAGAATATGGCCGACATCATGTATACGTGCATAATCTTGCACAACATGATTGTCGCTGACTAAGGACCTAATGCCGGAGTTTTGTTCGAAACTTCGAGAAGCTCTACCGCAAGTAATCCGCCTCGCAGTGGAGTGCATTCTTCTTTGCAAGAGCAAATGTGTGTTCGGGCAAGGACACGTGATTCTATCGCTCATGCCCAATTCTAGGAGGATCTAATGAAGCATATTTGGGGCAAAATTTGGCAACCGTTAGACGATCACCGCATCACTTTCCATGATTATGCGGATTTCAATTATGTATTTTTCGTATTTTCAAATGTTGTAATTTTCGTGGTTTTTAATGATTTTATGAGTTATTAGTATTAATTTAATATTTAATTGAAATATTAATTGAATTTGTTGGAAATAAAAATAAAAAATGAAATTGAATGAATAGTTAAGGGATGAGATGGTTAAGTGATGGAAGGTTGCAGGTGCTGTCTCTTAGTTAAGAGATGAGGTTGCAGGTGCTGTCTCTTAGTTAAGAGATGGGGTAAAAAGTATAGTGGGGGCCATGAACAGTGAAGGAATGAGACGGTATTGAGACAGGGGTAGTAAAGCAACAATGAATTGTCTTAAATACAACCGGTAATACTCTTCCTTTTCGAATAAACAATAATACAATAAATTCTTTAATTTTCCCATATTATATTAATGATTCAAACTTTTATAATACTATTTTGATAGTTCTTCTATGCTCTTCGACCAGAAAAAATTCATGATGAAATTAAATTCTAATTGAATAATTATGCAAACATTTATTTAAAAGCAATCATCATTTAAATGTTTTACTAATACATAAGTCAAGATACCACATATTATAAATCTATAATATAGAATATTGTAAATAATAATTCTGAAGAGTATAATTCACGTAAAAGATGTAAACAAAACATAAATAATAAATCTGCAATATATAATTTGGTATATATATATTTCATCAATTCACGAAAAATAGTCTTATTTGCTATTTTTGCGTGTCCACGAAAAGAGTCTTATTTCAAAAATGGAAATATTCTCTTATACTTTATTCACATTTTCTCATTTTCTTTCTTACTATTTTTTTATCTTCTCTCTCTTACTTTTTCTCTTTTTTTTTTTCTATCCTTCTTTATCTACCTTTTCACCCCCTCTATTAATTCACAAATTTCTCATTAAAACACATGTCGTTCACAATTAAGACTATTTTTCGTGAATGGAATAGGGAGTAATAATTATAAAAATAGTCTCATTTGCCATTTGTGCGTGTCCACGAAAATAGTCTTATTTCAAAAATGTAAACATATTTACATTTTCTCATTTTCTTTCTTACTACTTTTTATCTTCTCTCTCTTACTTTTTCTTTTTTTTTCTTAATCCTTCTTTATCTATCTTTTCACCCCCTCTCCTAATTCACAAATTTCTCATTAAAACACATGTCGTTCACAAATAAGACTATTTTCTGTGGACGGAATAGGGGGTAATAATTATAAAAATATATTTTCACATAAAATGAATAAAAATATAAAATATTACAGAGATTGCACAAAAATACTACCATATAGGTCATAGAAGTTGGGATACAAACCGACAACCTCAAAGCAGCAAGACTAAAGAGTAAGAAAGAGATAGATAGACAAATAGATAGAAAAGTTTTTAGGCCATGTTTGGTTGATAGGAAAGTAAAGTTGGCAAGGAATATAATTATTGGGAAAATGAATCCCGGGAATATGATTCCTAATAACTTTACTTTCCCGTGTTTGGAAAATATCAAGATTTTAAATTTTATATTTAAAACCAAAAAGGAATAATATTTTAAATTTACATGGCAAAAAAAAATAAAGAAAAAAAACCGCGAAACCGAACCGAAACCACTACGAATCGTCCAAAAACCGGTGGTTCGGAACCGATACCGAAACCGCCGGTTTTCGAACCTAAACCGAAACCGTGAAATAGCCTCACGGTTCGGTTCCGGTTCCATATTTTCCAAAACCGGAACCGGCAGTTCCGAACCAAAACCGCCGGTTCATGAACCGTGGGCAGGTCTATGGTAGGCGGGTTGACGGTGGTCGCAATTTCTTGGGCAGGGGTCGGTATCGCCGGCATTCCTCCGGCCAGGCTAAATCCAGCCAGGGTCGCCGTCCAATCCTTGTTCGGGTCTTGCTGCCTGAGATACGCCGCCAGTGCGTCTAAAGGAACCATCGCCGAAATTTGTGGCGTCGGTGTTGGTTGCGATCATTGTGGACTTGGCGGCCGCGTCTCCGCTGTCGTTCGAACTTCTGGGTGGTTGTCGTTGGTGGTAGAGGCTGGGTTGTTGGTTGCTTTCTTCTTTCCCATGGTTTGTTTCGGTGATGGTTCTGTGTTTCCGGTAGTGGTTCACGGTGGTTATTTGGGGGTGGTTGCCGAGAGCGGTTGTTTGGGGCGAGATAATGCAGGTAAGGGTTTGTAAAGTGAAGGGAGATAGGCGGTTGGAGCTATTATAGAGTGGTGGGTGGTTAAGGGTTTTGATCGGTTATAGGCGGTTCCAGGCTGCGACGTTTCGGGAGAGAGGCGGTTGGGCGTCCTTGCTGCTGATTGGACGTCTCCTGTCACATCTCTGTTTCACGCGCCTTCCCAATCACTGTCCTCGCCATGCAAAGCTGCACCACATGGCTAAATTCAAACCTTCACTTAATACCTCCCTTTACTTAACTAAAATAGAAATAAAGTGAACAAAGGGACTCTTAAATAAAATTCAGAGTTTCACCAAATTGGTATCCTCGTGGTCCGTACGTACTCCAAATTAATATTTAAGGTCCAAAAATCTTTTTCGTATATTTAATATTTTCCTACTTGCTTAAAATCAAATAACTAAATATTCACAATATTTACATCATTGCTAAGGGCGTTTGAAATTCTACCTGGTTAATAAGCACAAATCATATAAAGTTGGCCCGGTGGAACTCCAAACCCCTTTCTTACTGGTCATTAGACGCTATTAAGATGTAGTGGAATTTCTTCCGCTACACACATCTCCGCATTTTCTCTATATATTTTCAGCCTATGCCCATTTACGACAAAAGGTTCGGAGTTAGGGATACTCCCTGAAATCTCGACCGCTCCATTAGCACGCAGTGCGGTGATAATGTAAGGTCCTTCCCATTTTGACTTGAGTTTCCCAGGCAATCTTCAGCCTCGACTGGAAGAGTAGTACTTTCTGTCCAACTTGGAGATCTTTGGTCCTCAGATTCTTATCGTGCCACATCTTTGTTTTTTCCTTGTACCACATGGCTTAGTCGAATGACTCCAATCTGAGTTCTTCCAGCTCTTGTAGTTGTAGCTTCCTTTCCTCCTCACAGGCTCTTGCATCCATGTTAACTTGTTGAACTGCCCAATACGCTCGGTGTTCAATTCCCACTGGTAAGTGACACATCTTTCCAAAAACAATACGGTATGGGAACATCCCTATAGGCGTCTTGTAGGCTGTTCTATATGCCCATAGAGCATCTTCCAACCTTGTGCTCCAATCCTTCCTAGAAGGGTTGACTGTCTTCTCCAGGATGCTTTTTATCTCTCTGTTAAAGATCTCCGCTTGCCCGTTGGCTTGAGGATGGTAGGGACTAGATTGGCGGTGATGGACCCCGTACTTTTTCATCAAGGCTTCAACTGTACGGTTGCAAAAATGAGTTCCCTGATTGGATATGATTGCCCTTGGTATCCCGAATCGGCTGAATATATGACTCTTGAGGAACTTAGCAACCTCCTTGGATTCACAAGTGCTCGTGGCCTTGGTTTCGATCCACTTTGATTAGGGATGTCAATTCAACCCGTGGGCCGGCCCGAACAACCTGGTAATATGAGCGGGTTAGGGCTGTAATTTTATTACCTGAATACAAAACAGGCTAAATGGGTTGGCCCGAACGGGTTGCGGGTCGGCCTGATGGTAAAGTAAAAGAGAAAATAATGTTGAGAAGACTCTTGTCAACATTATCCTCTTTCTTACTTTACCATTTCTCCACTTTAACTATTTTTTATGATTTTTATAAAACGGGCGTCCAAAAGTGACCGGGACTCCTAATCGCGGACGAAGGGAGTATTATCTAATTCTATGGATTTACTCCAAGAAAAATCCTAGATGGATTAGGATTAATATTAATATTAATTTATTTTATCCTATGGACTTGAATAGATTTAATTCTATTAAGACAAATTCTAGATGGATTGAAATAAACATTAATCAAAGTTATCCTTATCTTTTGGATTTATATCCTAGATAGATTAGGATAAGGATAATATATAAGAAAATCCTATTTAATTGGATTTAGATAAATTAATTTATCGAAGAAATCCTATGTAATGTTTGATATATTCTAGATGTCTATTCTAAATTGAATTAAGATTTGTATAAATCTTGGTTGATAGGATTTTATTTTTATCTTATGGAGTATGATGGAATTGTTTCTATCTAGTAATATCCTAGTACGATTTAAATAATGATAATCCTAGATCAACGTTGTCTTGAATTGAAGGATTTGATTTTATCGAAATAAAATCTAGAATAATCCTAAATTGGTTTAGATAGTTAACTCTATCTTGATAAATTCTAAATGAATTTGGATAATTATTATCCAAGATAAAACTTAATTGTGTAACTGATTCTCTCTTGACTAGATTAAATAATTGTCGTTACTTATCAAGTGTGTTTAAATGCCATGCATTAAATGGATTTATCTGTTTATTTGGTGTTTACCTTTTTAAGTGGATTGTCTGTCTTATCTGCTTATGTGATAATTATGCAAAAATCATATAAAATATCTAAGCGATAATTACAACAAGTGCGTTGTATACGGTCTCCATCGGTTGGTTTGCAAATTTGTGAAGCTAGTTTCTAATATTATCGTCACCCATGCTGTGGGGACAATAATCCTAAGAAATATCAAGTTCATAAGGGCAGACTTCTCAAATATAAATAGTATGAACTAGAAAGTAATTTCTAATATTATGCCACCCATGCTGTGGGGACGTTCACTTTAAGGTAACACAGTCGGTTCTATGCAATGCTTTGCAAAAGAAAAAGAAGAATTTCACTACCCAGATAGGCTTAGACTACCTATCGTGAAAGGTTGCAATGTCAGTCCGATTATTTCTAAGCCTTTCTGAAATAAGATGACGTTGGTGTGGTATAGCACTGAATGGATCTAACAGCAAAACGTGTCTTTATGCTATCTACTGAAAGACTATGTCTTGATAAAATACTATTTCTTAATCTACCTACGTTAGCATTGAGCATACGGTATTGATTATGCACTACTTTGACTTATCAAATGGTGCGGGTTTTTCGCACCCAATAATCCTGATATATTGGGTAGTGGTGATTAATATCTAGCGGTGCTAGGATTGCTATTATGTTGAATCGTGCGCGAGGTGAGTCTCGTTTGATAATGTCCTCAAGAGGAGCTCAAACAAGGTTTTATTATTCAGAAAACTGGCCAGTTGGAGTTTTATCGCTCTATGAATAATAAATAAGTGTTTCTTGCTAAGTCCACTCTTGGAATTAATAAGATGTTAATTAATTAAGTCCATAGCAGACATTAATTAATTAATGGACATTTATATCTTAAGCGCGAGAAATAAATAATATAAATATTGGAAACCCGAATTACTTGTAGTTTCGGATTTGGATGGGGAGTGCAATATTACTTCTGTAGTGGCTGCTCGTAATATTCCAATTAAAAGCTTATAATAAATTGGGGTTCAATTTAATTAGTAAATAGCTAATTGAAGGAGCCCATATCCAAAACCTTCCATAGATCCCTGACTGGGCCCAATATGAACTTAATATAAATAGGAGAATAAAGGAGAGACATAATGACAATAATTAGTAGAGGAAATTTTCGCCCCCCTCTCTAATTAGTAGAGGAGCTCGAAAATTCTTCAGCTCTCCTCCGTGAGGAATTTCTGTCTTCTTTTTTTTATTCGAGTCCTAGTATTTTGATAAGATTAGTCCACCCTGATATCGAGATACAGTTCGAGAACCAGTCAGAAGATTCGTGGTCTAGTATTGAAGATCATCGCGGAGAAGGCGCGAGCAATCGTCGATTCTTTGGAGAATCAAATCGGTAACCCTAAACCGTAGAAAGCATGTTTAGGATTTATATTTTCTAAGCATGAATTATTTGCGTTCTAGCATGCAATTATCTGATTAACATGTGAATTGATTAATCGCATAATCGGTCAAATAGATCCGTATCTGATTTATTTGATTAATCGCATAATCGGTCAATTTGGCTGGAGGATCATATGGGGCAGCAGTCGCAGCAGCGAGGACAACTCTCGTTGGCGGCTGGGCTGTTCTACGCAGCAGCATCGGAGACACAGCAGCGTCGGAGATCACCCGGACAGCAGCTGCTGCGAAGGCGGAGTCGCAGCAGCGACGGCGACGCAGCAGCAGGCTTGGACGGAGAGGGTTTCCTGGGCTCGAATGTCGACGGAGATGGCTGCGTTGTGCACGAGTTTGTGACAGCAGCGACGTCTTCGAGCAACGGCAGTTTTTGTTCTAGTGGAAGCCCCAAGGTGGGGTGCATGCAGTGACGTCGTCACGCAGGCAGCAGCGGCGAATTTCGAGTGGGAGAACGATGGCGTTAGATTAGGGTTTTCCCTATGTGCAACGAAGAATCGTCTCATCTCGTGACTTCGCTTTCCAAATTTAGTTTAGGGTTTCCTGACCCTTGGAATTAATTTTGAAAATAATTCAAGATTAATTTAGAATCAAGATTTGAATATATCTTGTGGATTTTATACATTATATAAGATTTAATTTCGTATTAAATCATGGATTAATCATAGATTTTATCCTTATTTTATGGATTTGTAGGGATTTAATTCCTAGATGAATCCTAGTTAAATTTGGATAATGACAATCTAATTTTTATTTATATCCTATGGATTAATGTGGATTTATCCCTAGACAAATCCTAGTTGGATTTAGATAATGATAATATTATTTTATTCTTATCCTATGAGTTTATATGAATTTATTCATAGATAAATTCTAGATGGATTTGGATAGTGATAATATAATATTTTATTCTTATCTTATAGATTTATATGGATTTATTCCTAGATAAATCTTGGATAGATTTGAATAATTATAATATAATATTATCTTATTCTATGGATTTATATGGATTTACTCCAAGATTAATCCTAGATGAATTAGGATAAACATTTATATTAATTTATTTTATCCTATGGATTTGAATAGATTTAATTCTATTAAGTCAAATTTTAGATTGATTAAATTAAGAATTAATCCAAGTTATTCTCATCTTTAGGATTTCTGTCCTAGATAGACTAGGATGTTAATGATATATAAGAAAATCCTTATTTAATTGGATTTAGATAAATTCATTTATCTATGAAATCCTAAGTAATGTTTGATATATTCTGGATGTCTATTCTAAATAGAATTAAGATTTGTATAAATCTTGATTGATTGGATTTTATTTTTATCTTATGGATTATGATGGAAGTGTTTTTATCTAGTAATATCCTAGTACAATTTAAATAATGATAATCCTAGATCAACGTTATCTTGAATTGTAGGATTTGATTTTATCGAAATAAAATCTAGAATAATCTTAAGTGGATTTAGATAGTTGATTCTATCTTGATAAATCCTACATAAATTTGGATAATTATTATCCAAGATAAAACTTAATTATTTAATTGATTCTCCCTTGACTAGATTAAATAATTTTCGATAATTATCCTGTGTGTTTAAATGCCATGCATTAAATGGATTTATCTGTTTATTTGGTGTTTATCTATTTTAAGTGGATTATCTGCTTTATCTACTTATGTGATAATTATGCAAAAACCATATAAAAATATCTAAGTGATGATTACAACAAGTGCGTTGTATACGGTCTCCATCGGTTGGTTTGCAAATTTGTGAAGCTAGTTTCTAATATTATCGTCACCCATGCTGTGGGGACAATAATCCTAAGAAATAGGAAGTTCATAAGGGCAGACTTCTCAAATATAAATAGTATGAACTAGAAAGTAATTTCTAATATTATGCCACCCATGCTGTGGGGACAATAATCCTAAGAAATTACAAGTTTCAGAAGTTCAAACAGAATTGATTAGATAGCTTGGTTTTGTTATCAACACATGAGCATTGTTATGGGAGTGTGTTGTAGAAACAAGATTCTGTAATGCTAAATCTGATGATCGTGCTTAGGCAACATTTGGCGGCCATGCCGTGCTGCGGTCTCTGGACTATTCGTCGGTGTTGTGACCAGTAAAAATGCTAAAATTTTAATGCGTATTGACCTCTGCTTGAGGGTACAAAATTTTAATTTTACAGTTGCCAGATACATAATTGTTTTATGGTTATTTGCGATTAGGTATTGAGCATAAGTATGTGATAATAAGTTTATTTGCCAAATCTTCATTATGTCATTTAATATTTGTCTGCGATCCTTAAATAAAGTAAACTCGAATGCCTAAATTATGTAGACTGGAAACGAAAATGGATAAGATTCTCATCGCTGAAAGCTTGGAGTTTATACTCAATGATTCATGTCCTCCATTTCCTCGACATAATTCCACAAAGAATGTTCGAGAATGCATTATGCATGTACTTGACAAGCTCTTTGAGGAATAAGGTCAAGCTATTTTCCTTTAAGTAGCTCGACAAGTCTTGGTTAATGACGATGAAAGATGGATATCAATAGAATCTGTCAAGATGATTCGATTGGAATATCCTAGAGTGACAGAATGTTTTGAGGATCTTTTGATCACTCAAATAGTTTCTGACACAAGTCATCGCCTAAAGTAATAAGAAATGACTACAAGAAGGTTTAACTGAAAAGTAGAAAATCTTCAGAATAATAGTCGTTATATTACAATTAGAGGAAAGTAACATGATAGATGACGAATTCATAAAGGCTGCATTTTTCTTAAGTCCTAGTTCATTTGAACAAAAGACTAGATATTGAAATGGGAGAGCCTGAATTGTCATCAAAGTTTGTTTAAAGCGAGAAAAGATGCTTTTTGAGTTGGATTGACTTCTTTTATAGAAGGACAATGACTTACATGACAATGCAACTTCTAAGTAAGAGATCTTGATCCAGTTAGGTTTTTGTTGCAGTGGGAGCTATTAATGCTCAACTATTGTTTTATGGTTGATGCTTAAGGCATCATAGTATTAAAATAATATAAGTGTGACAAGGTTGAGTATTCAACAACACGTCAACTTCTTAATCATTGAATGATAAAGTATTTATGGCTCTTAGTCTTAAGGCCAAGAAAATACTTAGCAATTGTTCGAACTGATCTAGACTATCAAGATTTTAACATTTCGTTAAATAGCTTGAGAGTTGAGAAAGTCTGTTTGATGCACTATGAGTTAGAATCATTTGATTTTTCAAGAGATTCAGAATACTTATAGAAGTGCAACATAGAAAGACCAGCAAGTCTCAATGGTTTATACCATAAGGAGACGAGCAAAGGGTTATGATTAGTAGTGGGAGTCTAATCTCCATTAACGAATCTAAGCATTCATCTAATGATGAGTATTGAGGCATGTTTTATGGTTTGTCCCAAATGATGTAAGGTTATAAGTTCTGTGATCTTCAAAGATATAATTCTTGTATGAAGATCAAGAGATGAACTACAGGCCTAACAACGTGATAACTCTCAAAATAAAGAGAGAGATATCGGATTTTCCACATTACCAAGAAGTCATACCATTAGAAACTTTTGCACTAATAAAATCAACTTCAGTACCTAAGATTGTAAGAACCATTTCGTAGTGGGAGCGTTCCACTGGAACACAACAAGTACATGGGTCTAAGAGTGTCGTAAGACTCAGTCTTAGATTAACTTGAGCATAATCCCTTTAACTACAATGTAGCATTGGTTAATTTGGATAATCATCTTTGAAAAGGTGATAGATTCCATATTACAATCTAAGAAAGACAACATGTTTTACAAGACTTGCAATACTATCTACAGGCTGCGTCAGTCAGTGGGAGGAAGTATCTTTGCAAGTGTAAATGTGGATCTCAAATGGCTAGACAATGACAATGGGTTATGCCCAAAGAGAATTATCTTCTCGCTATCGTTGTGCCAGGATTTATTTGATCATATTGTCTATTAGAACTTACATAAATTAGAATGTATGTATTATGATTGTCAAGACAGCCTTCTATAAATAGAAGTCTTGAGGAAATCATCTACTAGAACATTCTAATGGAAATGTAATTAAGGGCAAGAAACGCATGATTGGAAGCTAATATAGACCTTCGTGGTCTTAGGCAAGCATCTAAATCAGAGTATATGCGTTTTATCAAAATTGTCAAATATTTGGAATGTGACTTGTGTCCTTAACAGTGCTGTAAACACAAGGAAGTTGAAAGTGCATTACATATGGTATTATTGGTACTCTACGATGATGAAATCTACAAAAGTTGCAAACAACTAAGATTGGCATCTGGCGTAGAAAACTGGTTGTCTGCCCAGTTTAAGGTAAAGGATTTAAGAGAAACTAATTGCATTCTTAGCATCTAAGTCCTTTTAAGATTGCTAGAAAGAAATGTTGAGATTCTCTTAGGAATTCTATATCCACACATTGCTTGGAACATTTTAGCATTAGAAATTCCATGAAAAGGTTTATACCTTTTCAAGATGGAATTGTCTTGCCTCTAGTCAAGTGTCGTTTGACGCTTGGTGAGATCAAGGATAATGAGACTAGTTACGGAGATAGTTGTCTCATGTATGCTATAATGTGTACTAAGTTTGATATTAGTTGTGCTTATGCATGAAAAGTATATATCATATTAACCATGGCAAAGGACTTTGATTGAGGTAAAGAGTATACCATAGTGCTTGAGAAAGACTAATTGCTATATTCTAGTTTACCAGTCATTCATGTAATGTTCTTGGGGTTACACTGACTTAGTTTTATGACTAATCAGTGATCGAGTAAGTCATCCTCTGAATATGTGCTTAAATTAGGAGTATCTTCCTAATAGCTTTAATCGTAAGTTTGAGTATGCCTATTAGTATTACATTTGGAGTATGACTCCAGTGAAGGCTAACTCAAGGGACACACGAGCTAATAAAGCTAAGCAATCACATAGAGAGATGAAATTAATTAAAGATCAAGTACGCAACAAAGACATAATGGTGGAAAAGATATGATCATAGAACAACCAAACAGATTTTTCACATAAAATTCCTTTGTGGCAACATGTTCAAACATGATGTGAAATGAATGGTAGTTCGATATATCTAGTACCAAGACCTGCTTTGTGTATAAGTGGGAGAGTTTTTGGCAGTGGGTATACTCGAAAGCATGTTTTGAGTATAAGTGGGAGATTGTTAGGTTTGGTATACTGAAAAGCATGTTTCGAGCAAGTTTCGCTCGAATAGAATCTTGCTTGTATACGTAAAACTCTATAATCCACTTTTAACCCGATTCAGTATTATTCGAGCAGTTTCGCACGAATAGAATCAGTATATTATTACATTGTGTTTGCTTTTGCATTTATAAGATGTTTTATAAACATTTAAATGTATAAGAAGCAAACAAAGTCTAAGTCTTTTGCTTAGTAGACTGGTTGTGGGCGTCGTCCACTTTAAGGTAACACAGTCGGTTCTATGCAATGCTTTGCAAAAGAAAAAGAAGAATTTCACTACCCAGATAGGCTTAGACTACCTATCGTGAAAGGTTGCAATGTCAGTCCGATTATTTCCAAGCCTTTCTGAAATAAGATGGCGTTGGTGTGGTATAGCACTGAATGGATCTAACAGCAAGACGTGTCTTTATGCTATCTACTGAAAGACTAGGTCTTGATAAAATACTATTTCTTAATCTACCTACGTTAGCATTGAGCATACGGTATTGATTATGCACTACTTTGACTTATCAAATGGTGCGGGTTTTTCGCAACCCAATAATCCTGATATATTGGGTAGTGGTGATTAATATCTAGCGGTGCTAGGATTGCTATTATGTTGAATCGTGCGCGAGGTGAGTCTAGTTTGATAATGTCCTCAAGAGGAGTTCGAACAAGGTTTTATTATTCAGAAAACTGGCCAGTTGGAGTTTTATCGCTCTATGAATAATAAATAAGTTTTTCTTGCTAAGTCCACTCTTGGAATTAATAAGATGTTAATTAATTAAGTCCATAGCAGACATTAATTAATTAATGGACATTTATATCTTAAGCGCGGGAAATAAATAATATAAATACTGGAAACCTGGATTACTTGTAGTTTCGAATTTGGATGGGGAGTGCAATATTACTTCTGTAGTGGCTGCTCGTAATATTCCAATTAAAAGCTTATATTAAATTGGGGTTCAACTTAATTAGTAAAAAGCTAATTGGAGGAGCCCATATCCAAAACCTTCCATAGATCCCTGACTTGGCCCAATATGAACTTAATATAAATAGGAGAATAAAGGAGAGACAGAATGACAATAATTAGTAGAGGAAATTTTCGCCCCCCTCTCTAATTAGTAGAGGAGCTCGAAAATTCTTCAGCTCTCCTCCGTGAGGAATTTCTGTCTTCTTTTTTTTATTCGAGTCCTAGTATTTTGATAAGATTAGTCCACCCTGATATCGAGATACAGTTCGGGAACCAATCAGAAGATTCGTGGTCTAGTATTGAAGATCATCGCGGAGAAGGCGCGAGCAATCGTCGATTCTTTGGAGAATCAAATCGGTAACTCTAAACCGTAGAAAGCATGTTTAGGATTTATATTTTCTAAGCATGAATTATTTGCGTTCTAGCATGCAATTATCTGATTAACATGTGAATTGATTAATCGCATAATCGGTCAAATTGATCCGTATCTGATTTATTTGATTAATCGCATAATCGGTCAATTTGGCTGGAGGATCATATGGGGCAGTCGCAGCAGCGAGGACAACTCTCGTTGGCGGCTGGGCTGTTCTACGCAGCAGCATCGGAGACACAGCAGCGTCGGAGATCACCCGGACAGCAGCTGCTGCGAAGGCGGAGTCGCAGCAGCGACGACGACGCAGCAGCAGGCTTGGACGGAGAGGGTTTTCTGGGCTCGAATGTCGACGGAGATGGCTGCGTTGTGCACGAGTTTGTGACAGCAGCGACGTCTTCGAGCAACGGCAGTTTTTGTTCTAGTGGGAGCCCGAAGGTGGGGTGCATGCAGCGACGTCGTCACGCAGGCAGCAGCGGCGAATTTCGAGTGGGAGAACGATGGCGTTAGATTAGGGTTTTCCCTATGTGCAACGAAGAATCGTCTCATCTCGTGACTTCGCTTTCCAAATTTAGTTTAGGGTTTCCTGACCCTTGGAATTAATTTTGAAAATAATTCAAGATTAATTTAGAATCAAGATTTGAATATATCTTGTGGATTTTATACATTATATAAGATTTAATTTCGTATTAAATCATGGATTAATCATAGATTTTATCCTTATTTTATGGATTTGTAGGGATTTAATTCCTAGATGAATCCTAGTTAAATTTGGATAATGACAATCTAATTTTTATTTATATCCTATGGATTAATGTGGATTTATCCTTAGACAAATCCTAGTTGGATTTAGATAATGATAATATTATTTTATTCTTATCCTATGAGTTTATATGAATTTATTCATGGATAAATTCTAGATGGATTTGGATAGTGATAATATAATATTTTATTCTTATCTTATAGATTTATATGGATTTATTCCTAGATAAATCTTGGATAGATTTGAATAATTATAATATAATATTATCTTATTCTATGGATTTATATGGATTTACTCCAAGATTAATCCTAGATGAATTAGGATAAACATTTATATTAATTTATTTTATCCTATGGATTTGAATAGATTTAATTCTATTAAGTCAAATTTTAGATGGATTAAAATAAGAATTAATCCAAGTTATTCTCATCTTTAGGATTTCTGTCCTAGATAGATTAGGATATTAATGATATATAAGAAAATCATTGTTTAATTGGATTTAGATAAATTCATTTATCTAAGAAATCCTAAGTAATGTTTGATATATTCTGGATGTCTATTCTAAATAGAATTAAGATTTGTATAAATCTTGATTGATTGGATTTTATTTTTATCTTATGGATTATGATGGAAGTGTTTTTATCTAGTAATATCCTAGTACAATTTAAATAATGATAATCCTAGATCAACGTTATCTTGAATTGTAGGATTTGATTTTATCGAAATAAAATCTAGAATAATCTTAAGTGGATTTAGATAGTTGATTCTATCTTGATAAATCCTACATAAATTTGGATAATTATTATCCAAGATAAAACTTAATTATTTAATTGATTCTCCCTTGACTAGATTAAATAATTTTCGATAATTATCCTGTGTGTTTAAATGCCATGCATTAAATGGATTTATCTGTTTATTTGGTGTTTATCTATTTTAAGTGGATTATCTGCTTTATCTACTTATGTGATAATTATGCAAAAACCATATAAAAATATCTAAGTGATGATTACAACAAGTGCGTTGTATACGGTCTCCATCGGTTGGTTTGCAAATTTGTGAAGCTGGTTTCTAATATTATCGTCACCCATGCTGTGGGGACAATAATCCTAAGAAATAGCAAGTTCATAAGGGCAGACTTCTCAAATATAAATAGTATGAACTAGAAAGTAATTTCTAATATTATGCCACCCATGCTGTGGGGACAATAATCCTAAGAAATTACAAGTTTCAAAAGTTCAAACAGAATTGATTAGATAGCTTGGTTTTGTTATCAACACATGAGCATTGTTATGGGAGTGTGTTGTAGAAACAAGATTCTGTAATGCTAAATCTGATGGTCGTGCTTAGGCAACATTTGGCGGCCATGCCGTGCTGCGGTCTCTGGACTATTCGTCGGTGTTGTGACCAGTAAAAATGCTAAAATTTTAATGCGTATTGACCTCTGCTTGAGAGTACAAAATTTTAGTTTTACAGTTTCCAGATACATAATTGTTTTATGGTTATTTGCGATTAGGTATTGAGCATAAGTATGTGATAATAAGTTTATTTGCCAAATCTTCATTATGTCATTTAATATTTGTCTGCGATCCTTAAATAAAGTAAACTCGAATGCCTAAATTATGTAGACTGGAAACGAAAATGGATAAGATTCTCATCGCTGAAAGCTTGGAGTTTATACTCAATGATTCATGTCCTCCATTTCCTCGACATAATTCCACAAAGAATGTTCGAGAATGCATTATGCATGTACTTGACAAGCTCTTTGAGGAATAAGGTCAAGCTATTTTCCTTTAAGTAGCTCGACAAGTCTTGGTTAATGACGATGAAAGATGGATATCAATAGAATCTGTCAAGATGATTCGATTGGAATATCCTAGAGTGACAGAATGTTTTGAGGATCTTTTGATCACTCAAATAGTTTCTGACACAAGTCATCGCCTAAAGTAATAAGAAATGACTACAAGAAGGTTTAACTGAAAAGTAGAAAATCTTCAGAATAATAGTCGTTATATTACAATTAGAGGAAAGTAACATGATAGATGACGAATTCATAAAGGCTGCATTTTTCTTAAGTCCTAGTTCATTTGAACAAAAGACTAGATATTGAAATGGGAGAGCCTGAATTGTCATCAAAGTTTGTTTAAAGCGAGAAAAGATGCTTTTTGAGTTGGATTGACTTCTTTTATAGAAGGACAATGACTTACATGACAATGCAACTTCTAAGTAAGAGATCTTGATCCAGTTAGGTTTTTGTTGCAGTGGGAGCTATTAATGCTCAACTATTGTTTTATGGTTGATGCTTAAGGCATCATAGTATTAAAATAATATAAGTGTGACAAGGTTGAGTATTCAACAACACGTCAACTTCTTAATCATTGAGTGATAAAGTATTTATGGCTCTTAGTCTTAAGGCCAAGAAAATACTTAGCAATCGTTCGAACTGATCTAGACTATCAAGATTTTAACATTTCGTTAAATAGCTTGAGAGTTGAGAAAGTCTGTTTGATGCACTATGAGTTAGAATCATTTGATTTTTCAAGAGATTCAGAATACTTATAGAAGTGCAACATAGAAAGACCAGCAAGTCTCAATGGTTTATACCATAAGGAGACGAGCAAAGGGTTATGATTAGTAGTGGGAGTCTAATCTCCATTAACGAATCTAAGCATTCATCTAATGATGAGTATTGAGGCATGTTTTATGGTTTGTCCCAAATGATGTAAGGTTATAAGTTCTGTGATCTTCAAAGATATAATTCTTGTATGAAGATCAAGAGATGAACTACAACGTGATAACTCTCAAAATAAAGAGAGAGATATCGGATTTTCCACATTACCAAGAAGTCATACCATTAGAAACTTTTGCACTAATAAAATCAACTTCAGTACCTAAGATTGTAAGAACCATTTCGTAATGGGAGCGTTCCACTGGAACACAACAAGTACATGGGTCTAAGAGTGTCGTAAGACTCAGTCTTAGATTAACTTGAGCATAATCCCTTTAACTACAATGTAGCATTGGTTAATTTGGATAATCATCTTTGAAAAGGTGATAGATTCCATATTACAATCTAAGAAAGACAACATGTTTTACAAGACTTGCAATACTATCTACAGGCTGCGTCAGTCAGTGGGAGGAAGTATCTTTGCAAGTGTAAATGTGGATCTCAAATGGCTAGACAATGACAATGGGTTATGCCCAAAGAGAATTATCTTCTCGCTATCGTTGTGCCAGGATTTATTTGATCATATTGTCTATTAGAACTTACATAAATTAGAATGTATGTATTATGATTGTCAAGACAGCCTTCTATAAATAGAAGTCTTGAGGAAATCATCTACTAGAACATTCTAATGGAAATGTAATTAAGGGCAAGAAACGCATGATTGGAAGCTAATATAGACCTTCGTGGTCTTAGGCAAGCATCTAAATCAGAGTATATGTGTTTTATCAAAATTGTCAAATATTTGGAATGTGACTTGTGTCCTTAACAGTGCTGTAAACACAAGGAAGTTGAAAGTGCATTACATATGGTATTATTGGTACTCTACGATGATGAAATCTACAAAAGTTGCAAACAACTAAGATTGGCATCTGGCGTAGAAAACTGGTTGTCTGCCCAGTTTAAGGTAAAGGATTTAAGAGAAACTAATTGCATTCTTAGCATCTAAGTCCTTTTAAGATTGCTAGAAAGAAATGTTGAGATTCTCTTAGGAATTCTATATCCACACATTGCTTGGAACATTTTAGCATTAGAAATTCCATGAAAAGGTTTATACCTTTTCAAGATGGAATTGTCTTGCCTCTAGTCAAGTGTCGTTTGACGCTTGGTGAGATCAAGGATAATGAGACTAGTTACGGAGATAGTTGTCTCATGTATGCTATAATGTGTACTAAGTTTGATATTAGTTGTGCTTATGCATGAAAAGTATATATCATATTAACCATGGCAAAGGACTTTGATTGAGGTAAAGAGTATACCATAGTGCTTGAGAAAGACTAATTGCTATATTCTAGTTTACCAGTCATTCATGTAATGTTCTTGGGGTTACACTGACTTAGTTTTATGACTAATCAGTGATCGAGTAAGTCATCCTCTGAATATGTGCTTAAATTAGGAGTATCTTCCTAATAGCTTTAATCGTAAGTTTGAGTATGCCTATTAGTATTACATTTGGAGTATGACTCCAGTGAAGGCTAACTCAAGGGACACACGAGCTAATAAAGCTAAGCAATCACATAGAGAGATGAAATTAATTAAAGATCAAGTACGCAACAAAGACATAATGGTGGAAAAGATATGATCATAGAACAACCAAACAGATTTTTCACATAAAATTCCTTTGTGGCAACATGTTCAAACATGATGTGAAATGAATGGTAGTTCGATATATCTAGTACCAAGACCTGCTTTGTGTATAAGTGGGAGAGTTTTTGGCAGTGGGTATACTCGAAAGCATGTTTTGAGTATAAGTGGGAGATTGTTAGGTTTGGTATACTGAAAAGCATGTTTCGAGCAAGTTTCGCTCGAATAGAATCTTGCTTGTATACGTAAAACTCTATAATCCACTTTTAACCCGATTCAGTATTATTCGAGCAGTTTCGCACGAATAGAATCAGTATATTATTACATTGTGTTTGCTTTTGCATTTATAAGATGTTTTATAAACATTTAAATGTATAAGACGCAAACAAAGTCTAAGTCTTTTGCTTAGTAGACTGGTTGTGGGCGTCGTCCACTTTAAGGTAACACAGTCGGTTCTATGCAATGCTTTGCAAAAGAAAAAGAAGAATTTCACTACCCAGATAGGCTTAGACTACCTATCGTGAAAGGTTGCAATGTCAGTCCGATTATTTCCAAGCCTTTCTGAAATAAGATGGCGTTGGTGTGGTATAGCACTGAATGGATCTAACAGCAAGACGTGTCTTTATGCTATCTACTGAAAGACTAGGTCTTGATAAAATACTATTTCTTAATCTACCTACGTTAGCATTGAGCATACGGTATTGATTATGCACTACTTTGACTTATCAAATGGTGCGGGTTTTTCGCAACCCAATAATCCTGATATATTGGGTAGTGGTGATTAATATCTAGCGGTGCTAGGATTGCTATTATGTTGAATCGTGCGCGAGGTGAGTCTAGTTTGATAATGTCCTCAAGAGGAGTTCGAACAAGGTTTTATTATTCAGAAAACTGGCCAGTTGGAGTTTTATCGCTCTATGAATAATAAATAAGTGTTTCTTGCTAAGTCCACTCTTGGAATTAATAAGATGTTAATTAATTAAGTCCATAGCAGACATTAATTAATTAATGGACATTTATATCTTAAGCGCGGGAAATAAATAATATAAATACTGGAAACCTGGATTACTTGTAGTTTCGAATTTGGATGGGGAGTGCAATATTACTTCTGTAGTGGCTGCTCGTAATATTCCAATTAAAAGCTTATATTAAATTGGGGTTCAACTTAATTAGTAAAAAGCTAATTGGAGGAGCCCATATCCAAAACCTTCCATAGATCCCTGACTTGGCCCAATATGAACTTAATATAAATAGGAGAATAAAGGAGAGACAGAATGACAATTATTAGTAGAGGAAATTTTCGCCCCCCTCTCTAATTAGTAGAAGAGCTCGAAAATTCTTCATTTCTCCTCCGTGAGGAATTTCTGTCTTCTTTTTTTTATTCGAGTCCTAATATTTTGATAAGATCAGCCCACCCTGATATCGAGATACAGTTCGGGAACCAGTCAGAAGATTCGTGGTCTAGTATTGAAGATCATCGTGGAGAAGGCGCGAGCAATCGTCGATTCTTTGGAGAATCAAATCGGTAACCCTAAACCGTAGAAAGCATGTTTAGGATTTATATTTTCTAAGCATGAATTATTTGCGTTCTAGCATGCAATTATCTGTTTAACATGTGAATTGATTAATCGCATAATCGGTCAAATAGATCCGTATCTGATTTATTTGTTTTGTACAAGTCTTCCGTTGTGCAAGCGGCACCAAACCCCAGCACGTTCATGACGTGGACTATCACGTGTCAGCCATGGTGGCTTTACCGCGTCAGACTGACGAGGTGTCATCCCGCTTGGCTCGCTGATGTGGAAACGGTTGTGGTCTAAAAAGAACTAGACCATCCTAGGGTCGACCCTAACCACCGAGACACAAGACCAGGCCTAAAGAAAAGTCTGAAAACCAATTGCCAAGATCCAAGGACAAGGACACAGGCACAAGCACGAGCACGAGCATGAGCACGGGCTCGGGCTCGGCCTCGGGCTCGAGGCTCACGGCTCGCGGCAGGGCGGGCTGCGGCGGCGGCGCGCGTGTGTGCTCTTCAGCCCATCTTAGTCCACTAGAATTATTACATGTAATAATCCTTGTTATTGTACTTGATTAATAAGCTTGTTACTTTCAATGTGGAATAATTAACTCTCTTAATTAATCCTCTAGCTTCTCTCATATCTCATTTAGTTTGCAATTTTACACAACTTTAATCCATTATTTCTCACTCACCGGTAATTGGATTTGAGAAAATGTATATACCACGGTCATCTACTCCTAATGTAGATCGATGCTATATTATTTAATTCCACAAAATTAAATATCACGTTGAAATTATAATCGGTCAAAGTCCATTGACCGACATAGATTCCAACAATCCCCCACATAAGTGAAAATAGCCAAATGCATATGCATGCTGACACAAGCTCAACCCTCGAGAGGTATATAAGCATAAGGATAGGTAGCTTTTAACTTTGAACCTTCCATAGTCAACGCCATCGGATACACAGGCGGACTAGTAGCGCGATGCTTTGAACTAGTCCCCCACGGCATGTACCGAGACAATGGTGTTAACACTTAAACACCTCAACCTCATCCGTTCTCACGTTTTGTGTCCTTTGCGGCCTTGGACACCACTTTGGATTCATAAGTGTGTAATTTGAAGCGGCCACACTTCACACTTACAAAGGTGATTCCTACTCGAGTATCTTGCCATACTCGATCTCTTTGAGAACTCAATCTCCTTGAGATCCTTATGAATCATTAAAAGACATAGACTTAGCCTTACCACAAGGCAAGTGTAACGCCTCGAACTCTATAAAATGGGGACGCTACTAAAATACTAAAATTCTAATAATAAACTGGTTACTTTTATTTTAAAGACATAAAACGATTAAGATGTGAATAAAAAAAATGAAACGATTTAACGAATTGAAAAGAGAAAACATCATTTACATTTTACTTTAGTACTTAAAGAAAACACTGTCATTTAACACTAACAAAATATATATAATTTGACCTAAGAAATTTCCCATCATCATATAGAAATACATATACAGGTATACGCAACAAAAATAATGTATATATACCTCAGCTTGTTAACTGACCGGAAAAAAAAAAAAATCTTCCATGTCAGAATCACATCACAATTTTATCGGATGTTAGAACCACAGCCCACACATAATCACCATTACTGCTCACATGATTTTAAAATATAAATAATGTCAAAACTATTCATTCATTGTCAAATATTGGGCTGGGATACCGTGGACCACGTTGACCGCTGCCCCGTCACCGACTCCTTAACCTGAAAAACATTAAATAACAGGGTGTGAGTATGCGAGCACACTCAGTGGGGAATACGCTGCAAGCAGTTATAACCAATTGTGTAATGAATCATAACATAATGAACCATCTCAACTTTGCTGACATCTATATGAGACTAGTCTCGGTCCCTCGTGGACCTGACCCTCGTGGGCTATTGGTGGGCTGTCAGCGACCCATATGATCCCTCGTGGGCCCATAAGCTCTTATGAATGACGCACGACACAACAATGATTATAACCATATAACCACTACGCTTACAGATAAAGTAAACCCCACCTCGAAAGCTGAAATTCAAAATAACCTCCTCAAGCTTGGTTTAGGTTGTCCATCCTCGAGCCTTGGATGTGCCATTCCTAGAACTTAAGCATTTTAACTTAGTCTTTAAACTCTCAAACTTAAACTTGACAAATTTAACTCATTTAAACTTGGAACAACTTAATCTTCTACTCCCTGCGTCCCACTTAAGATGACACGTTTTCCTTTTTAGTTTGTCCCAACTAAGATGATACATTTCCTTTTTTAGAAATTTTCTCTCTCCAATTAATATACTCAACCACTTTTTCTCACTCCTATTAAAATATCTATCTTTCTTTATCTCTCTACTTTAATACTTACACTCACCTTTTCTCTCTCCAATTAAACACTTTAACCAATAATTCCTAAAACCCCGTGCCGGCTAAGCAATGTGTCATCTTAGCCGGGACGGAGGGAGTATTTTAAAACACATAACCAATCAAGCATAGCAAAATAACTTCCAAATAAAACAACAAGGAATCATAATCCACTTTTAAGCAATTCTTTTATCCAACATAATATTAACATAAGCTTTAACACCTAGACAATTTCATTCAACTCACAACACACTCCATTTTAATCAACTACAACAAAAAATCCAAACAAACCATCAAGTATAAAAGCTGTCAAACTACTCATACGATAAACTGAAATAATTCACAAAACAATACGAAACGGTATTAGTCAATTCCAAGAAAAATCACACATCCTCCCTACATCATTATTTAAAGCATATCTCAAGTTCATAATCATCTCACACCAATAGGTTACTCAAATAAAATCAACAAGATCACTTTCACTACTACTATTCACAGCAGAAAGTACTAACTTTGAAAATTCATTCCGCTCGACTCATAAGTCGAAAACCAACGAAACCAAAAGCAAAACAAACATATGAACGTCAGGTTTACGAGGATTAATTTTGAGCTTGAAATTCCTTTTCGTTTAGGATATATGATTACTTTTCAAGAACCTGCCAGAAACAGGGCAGTCCTTTTAGAAAAATTCATAATAAATCAATTTGAACTTGGTTTAAACTGAATTTTGGTGAAAATGTAGAAGACATCTAAGGATAACTTCTGCTAAAATATGAGCCGAAAATGAATTCATTTGGTCTGTCAAATAAACCCCGAAACCCACTGTTTAAACAGTATACTCATTGGCTATCAAAGACATTGCTCCAAAGTTAATTTTCTTGATTCTAAAATAAAAGTATAGTTTCAAAAGCATCAACACAAATCAAAATCAAGCATCCCTTTGTATCTAGGGTTTCAATAATCCTACTAACTAAATGAAAATTGATTCAAACCATCACCTCATATAACTTCATCCCCAACTACCAAGTAAAAGAAACTAAAACAATCAACATAACTAAAATCCCCAATTCTAGACAAAACATAAAAATTCTCACTTTTACACATTGACGACTAAAAAGCACAAAGCTTGAAATCAAAACCACAAACATCAACTTAGGAAGTGAGATAATCCAAAGAGGAATTCAATTTCTACCTTAATTCGCAAGAAACTTGAGTTTGGGGAAACAAAGCTTCATCCTTAAAAATCTATAAATGGAGGTTGGAGAAGATGGAGAGGGAGAAGCTGCGAGCAAGGAGGGGAGGGCCGATTGCCGGCGGCCATGGCGCCACCGGAGGAGCAGAAGATGGCGGTGGTCTGGAGGGGAGCAGAAGCTGTTGTACGTGGGTGTTTAGTGTAGAGAGAATTTAGTGTGTGTGTGTGTGTGTGTGTGTATGTCGGTGCTAGTATCATAAGTGTAGTGGGTTCTACAAGGGTCTATGTGTGTTTAGATATAGGAATGGTATTTTATTTTTCATTTCCTTAAATTAAAGCTGACCCACAAACACACAAGGAACGAAAATGATTATAATTGACATTAATCAAACTCTCTATTTTTTCTAATTTCCTTTCAAATTTCTTATATTTACTAATTTCACCAATAAATCAAAAATAAACACTTAAACCTTAATAAATTTGCTAGGGCGCATCCTCGGTCTAAGTCGGACAACCTGTAAAACATTTGGAAAATGAACTCATTAGTTCAAAACCTTTACAATTAATCAATTGACAGTTAAAAATTTCAAAAATACTTTCAAAAATTTCAAAATATAATATTTTTATTTTTAAAAAGATACGGGGTATTACAGCAAGCTTTCCAACATTTTATTGCTCTTTAGGGAATAAATGTAGATGAGTGTTTCACAGGCATCATAGGCATTGAATTTATTCAATATCTTCTCAACATAATGAGATTGAGTTAAGATGATTCCATCGGATGTTCTTAGAATTTTCATTCCAAGAATTACATCAGCTAGACCCATGTCTTTCATGTCAAAGTTTCTTTTTAACATGGCTTTCGTCTCGTTAATCACTTGAGTATTGCTACCCATGATTAACATGTCATCAACGTAGAGACACACTGTAACATATCTGTTAGAATGAGTGCACATTCAGATCCTAGTTCTAGAAGAATTAAAGGAAGAAGGAATCAGAAAACTAGTCGTTAGGAAGTTAGTTATTCTGTTATGAAAGAGCAGTTATTAGCTCTTGTTCTTGTTTTTCTTGTTTCTTGATTCTTGTTTCTGTTAGCAGCAGTTACAGATTGTATGAGCTTTATATATTGCTCGGTTATTCATTTTGTATCTTAGATAATGAGTAGTGAGTCAGTCAATAAAAGAGAATACCTTTCTCCAAGAAACCCTCTTCATCATCTTCAAGATTAGTGTGTGTTTTTCTGTGTGTGTGTTATTGTTTCATATTGTGAGTGTGTGAGATAATCTGAGAGATTAGACCTTGCTGAGGTAACAAGTAACGCCGTCCGTTGGGAAAACTCTTTGAAGCTGAGTCCCAGAAGTTTTCAGACGATTTCAGAGATGGCAGCAAGGTTGGATGCAGAAGTATTCACAGGCAAAAATGACTATGGCCTGAGGAAGACGAAAATGAAGGCTGTGTTGATTCAGCAGGGTTTGGCTGCTGTTCTTGCACCTGCAGAGAAAGGGAAGGCTCCAATTCTTGATGAGAAATCTTAGGCCAAGATGGAAGAAATGCAACTCAAAGCCCACAGTGCAGTGATCTTGTGTCTGGGAGACAAAGTGCTCAGAGATGTTGAAGAATCCAAGACAGCCATGGATATTTTGGAGAAGTTGGATGAAGTCTATTTGGCTAAGTCTTTAGCAAATAGACTTTGCTTGAAGAAAAGGCTATATTCCTACAGTTTTGCTGCGGATAGGTCCATCACAAAGCAGTTGGAGGAGTTTAACAAGATTATAGATGATCTTGGCTCTGTGGATGTCAAGATTTCTGATGAAGACAAGGCCATCCTGACACTCAATGCTTTGCCTAGCATTTATGATCAACTCAGTGATGCCATCATCTATGACATAGATAAGCCAATCACCTATACAGAGGCGTATTGAGCTCTCATGGCCAAGGAGCTCCAGAAGAGTACCAGCAAGGGGTCTGATCTACAAGCTCCAGAGGCCCTAAATGTAAAGAAATTCAAGAAGCCTAAATTCAAGAAGAAGTATGAGGAAATTTCCAAGGCATCCACCTCTGATACTCAAAAGGAAACCAGGTCATGCCACTGGTGCAAGAAACCTGGGCATCTAAAGAAAGATTGCTTTGCATGGAAGAAGAAGCAGGCCTCTGAGGGCAAAGGAGGTCAGAACACCTCTGATTGTGTAGAAGGTATTGATCCTCCATCCCAACTTCTGAATGTGATAGGAAATGGGGTAAGTCAAATGTGTATTATGGATTCTAGGTGCAGTTTTCATATGTGCCCTAACAGAAGTTGGTTCCATGATCTCACTGAGGCAGATGGAACAGTTCTCCTTGGAAACAATAATATTTGCAGGATCGGAGGAGTTGGGAAGGAGAAGCTGAGACTCCAAGATGGTTCTATTAAGATCATGACTGAAGTGAGGTTTATTCCTGAAGTGAAGAGGAATTTGATCTCTCTGGGGATGTTGGAGCAGAAGGGTTTCAATACCTTGATGAGTCAGGGAAAGATTCTAGTGCAATCAGGGAATCAATTAGTTATGGTGGCTGAAAGAGAGAGTACACTTTACTACATAACTACTGTAGCTGTTGATGGAGAAAGCTACTCCATATCTAATGAAAATATGAAGCTGAGGCACATGAGATTAGGCCACCCAGCTGAGGGTAGCTTGAAAGAATTGGTGAAAAAAGGTCTAATCCCTGCAGAGGTCAGCAGCAAGTTAAATCGCTGTGAGCAATGCATTCTGGGGAAAGCAAAGAAAGCCCCATATCCTACAGGTATACACTCATCTACAGCTCCTCTTGACTATATTCATAGTGATCTTTGGGGTCCCTCCCCTGTAAATTCAGTTGGTGGAGGGAGGTACTACTTGTCTATTATTGATGATTACACTAGGAAGTTATGGGTGTATATTTTGAAAGATAAATCAAAGACTTTCTCTAAGTTTAAATTGTAGTGCAAAGAGCTGGAATTAGAGAAAGGCAGGAGTGTGAAGTGCCTTAGGACTGATAATGGTCTAGAATTTCCTTCTGCTGAGTTTGATATATTTTGTAAAGAAAAGGTCATGAAGAGGCATAGGACAGTCCCTAGCAACCCTCTAATGGGGTTTGGTGCCCCTTGCACAACGGAAGACTTGTACAAAATAAATAAATCAGATACGGATCTATTTGACCGATTATGCAATTAATCAATTCACATGTTAAACATATAATTGCATGCTAGAACGCAAATAATCCATGATTAAAGAATATAAATCCTAAACATGAATACTACGGTTTAGAGCTACCGATTTGATTCTCCAAAGAATTGTCGATTGCTCGCGCCTCCTCCACGATGATCTTCAATACTAGACCACGGATCTTCTGACTAGTTCCCGAACTCTATCTCGATATCAGGGTGGGCTGATCTTATCAAAATACTATGGCTCGACTCGAATAAAGAAGACAGAAAATTCCTCACGGAGGAGGAGGTGAAAATATCACAGAGAAGAAAATCAAAGGAAAAATCGTCTCCTACTCAAGAGAAGAAAGAGACGCTATTTTCTATAAAATAATTGTGTTTTTTGTCTCCTTTATTCTCCTATTTATATTAAGTTCATAATGGGCCCAGTCAGGGATCTACGGAAGGCTTTGGATATGGGCTCCTCCGGTTAGCTTTTTACTAATTAAATTGAACTCCAATTTAATATAAGCTTTTAATAGGAATATTACGAGCAGCCACTACAGAAGTAATATTGCACTCCCCATCCAAATCCAAAATTACAAGTAATCCGGGTTTCCATTATTTATATTATTTATTTCCCGCGCTTTAGATATAAATGTCCTTTAATTAATTGAAGTCTGCTATGGACTTAATTAATTAACATCTTATTAATTCCAAGAGTGGACTTAGCAAGAAACACTTATTTATTATTCATAGAGTAATAAAACTCCAACTGGCCAGTTTTCCGAATAATAAAACTTTGTTCCAGCTCCTCTTGAGGACATTATCAAACGAGACTCATCTCGCGCACGTTTCAACATAATAGCATTCCTAGCACCGATAGATATTAATCACCACTACCCAATATATCAGGACTATTGGGATGCGAAAACCCGCACCATTTGATAAGTCAAAGTAGTGCATAATCAATACCGTATGCTCAACACCAACATATGTAGATTAAGAAATAGTATTTTATTAAGACCTAGCCTTTTAGTAGATAGCATAAAGACACGTCTTGCTGTTAGATCCGTTTAGTGCTATACCACACCAATGTCATCTTATTTCAGTAAGGCTTAGAAATATGCGGACTGACATTGCAACCTTCCACGATAGGTAGCCAAAGCCTATCTAGGTTGTGAAATTCTTCTTTTTCTTTTGCAAAGCATTGCATAGATCTCACCGTGTTACCTTTAAGTGGACGTCGCCCACAACCGGTCTACTAAGCAAAAGACTTCGACTTTGTTTACTTCTTATACATTTAAATGTTTATAAAACATCTTATAAATTCACAAGCAAACATAATGTCATAATATACTGATTCTATTCGTGCAAAACTGCTCGGATAATACTGAATCGGGTTAAAAGTGGATTGTAGAGTTTTACGCATACAAGAAAGATTCTTTTCGCGCAAAACTTGCCCGAAACATGCTTTTCGGTATAACAAACCTAACACCCTCAACAAAATGGGGTTGCAGAGAGGATGAACAGAACTATTCCGGAGAGGGTGAGATGCATACTTCTAAGCTGTGGTTTGAGAAGCAAGTTCTGGGGAGAGACAGTGTATACTGCTGCCTATCTTATCAACAAGTGCCCTGCTACAACTCTAAAGTCTGAGACTCCAGATTGCATGTGGTATGGAGCTCATAGTGATTATTCAAAGTACAAGGTGTTTGGGTGTGCAGCTTATGCACATGTTAGACAAAGTAAGCTTGAAGCTAGGGCTCTGAAATTTATAATGCTTGGCTATCAGAAGAGTGTTAAGGGGTATAGGCTTTGGTGCATTGGCCTGGGAAACAGAAGGTGATTATTAGCAGAGATGTGGTGTTCACTGAGACTCAAATGCCCTATCTGAAAAAGGATGCAATTCCTAATGAAGTTGACAGTGACTTCTTAAAGGTGGAGTCAGGTGGCCAAGGTGTAGGTGGAGTTAGTGACTCTGAGAGTGAGTCAGAGGCTGAAAATGAAGGTGCTTCTAGTCAAGATGGAGGCACATCAGAGACTACAAGAGAGTATCAATATGAAGGTGCTTCTAGTCAAGATGGAGGCACATCAGAGACTACAAGAGAGTATCAATATGAAGGTGCTTCTAGTCAAGATGGAGGCACATCAGAGACTACAAGAGAGTATCATAAAGGCAAAAGAAATGTGGGACCTCCTAAGAAATTCTCTGATGAGGTCTATTATGCTCTATGTGCTGCTGAAAATATTGAGCTCACTGATCCTCTCACTTTTAAAGAAGCTATGAGGAGTAAGGATAGAGAAAGATGGATAGTGGCTATGAATGAAGAAATTGAGACTTTACTCAAGAATAAAACCTGGATTTTGGTGGACAAATCTCAGTTGAAATCAGATGAGAAGGAAATGAAATTAGTAAGCTGCAAATGGGTGTTTAAGAAAAAGGTTGAAGATACCGATAAAGAGAGAATTAAATTCAAAGCTCGTTTGGTGGCTAGGGGGTTTACACAGCAAGAAAGTGTGGACTTCAATGAGGTGTTTGCTCCTATGGTGAAGCACACTTAAATTAGAATATTACTTGTTGTGGTAAATCAGTTAGATTGCGAATTGCAGCAGCTTGATGTTAAGACTGCTTTTCTCAATGATGATCTAGAGGAAACTATTTTCATGGATCAGCCTGAGGGATATGTGAAGGTTGGAGATGAAAACAAGGTCTGCTTACTGAAAAGGAGTCTTTATGGGCTTAAGCAAAGTCCTAGGCAGTGGAACAGAAAAATTGATGAGCAGATGGTGAAGATTGGTTTTCTACGGTCTAAATTTGATGATTGCATTTACATAAAGAAGAAAGGCAACGCTCCAGTAGCCTATCTGTTGCTTTATGTGGATGATATGCTCCTTGCTGGACCATCTATGGCTGAAATACAAAGAGTCAAGGGAAGATTTGAAGTCTAGCTTTGAGATGAAGGATCTGGGTGAAGCAAGAAAGATCCTTAGTATTAACATTCAGAGAGACAGAGGCTGTAAAAGGTCGTGGCTATATCAATCTGACTATGTTGAGAAAGTTTTGAAAAAAAATCAATATGGAAAATGCTAAAGCTGCTACAACACCTTTATCACAAAGTTTTAAGCTATCTTAGGAGCAGGCTCCTAAATATAAGAGGCACAGGAGATGGAGTCTATTCCTTAAGCTAGTGTGGTTGGAAGTGTAATGTACACTATGATCTGTACTAGGACAGACCTAGCCCATGATATCTCAGTTACTAGCAGATATATGGCTGATCCTGGGAAGGAGCATTGGAATACTCTATCCACTGTTCCATCGGCCTTAAATTTCTTTTTAAGCACCCATTAGCATCCTAAAGGTTTAGCACCTTCGGGAAAATCAACCAACACCCAAGTGTGGTTTATCAAAATTGAATCAATTTCGCTTTGAACAGCTTCTCTCTAATGCAACCCGTCTGGGCCAACAAAGGCTACTTTTATTGACGTTGATTCTTCATTCAACATAAAAGCAATGTAGTCAGGACCAAATGTTTTTGGTGTTCTGATCCTACTACAATGTCTTAGTATTGCATCACTTGGACCAGGCCTTGCACGCTTACGCGATTCGGGCTCTTCATCCACTGATTTAGAACTAGTGGCTACATCCACTGTTTTAGAACTAGTTAGAACTAGTTGCCTCATCTTCAATTCTTGTCTTAGAACTGATTGAGACTTCTTCTTTGTCCTTGCAAGGAAATGTATTTTCGAGAAATACGACATTCCTTGACTCGATTGTTGTTCCTACTGTAATAGTTGATATTTTAGACTTGTGAACAACAAATCTATAAGCACTACTGTTAAGTGCATATCCAATGAAGATACAATCGACTGTTTTAGATCCAATTGTAACTTCTTTGGTGGTGGAACCATCACTTTCACCAAACACCCCCAAACTTTGAGGTATTTTTAGGATGGCTTCCTTCCTTTCCACAACTCATAAAGAGTGATGTCTTTTTCTTTGAGTGAAATTTTGTTTAGGATATAGTTGGCTGTCCAGATAGCCTCCCCCACATGTTATGTGGTAATCCTGAACTTAGTAGCAATGCATTCATCATCTCTTTTAGAGTTTGATTTTTGCATTCTGCTACACCAATAGATTATGGTGAATATGGAGCAGTTGTTTGATGAATTATACCACTTGTGTTGCATAACTCCTCAAACGGGGCTACATACTCGCCTCCTCTATCACTTCGAATCATTTGATATTACAACCAAGTTGATATCTCGTGCAATCATCTATGAAAATGATAAAGTACTTTTTACCACGTCTAGTTTGCAATATCTATAAATCACATACATCCGTGTGAATTAATTCAAAGGGTTTCGTTTTCTGTTCAACTGAGTAAAACGGTAACTTAGTCATTTTCTCCCCAAGACATATTTCACATTTTTCTTGGGTATCCACTTCAATTGCCTTTAGTAAATCTAAATTTACTAATCTTTTCACGGCTTTTGAATTTACATGTCCCAATCTACAATACCACAAATTTGAAGACTCGGTCAAATAAGAGGAAGTAGATGTTTTATTATTATTAGCCAATGGCTTCGTGACACTTCGAGTTTCCACACTAAGCTTGAAAAGTCCATCGATTACGTATCCTTTTCCAAGGAACTTCCCAAATTTATACAAACCAAACCTATCGGACTCAAATACAAGTTTAATCCCCTTATTAACTAGTATTGATCCTGACACTAGGTTCTTGCGGATATCCAGGAGGACGCCAAGGATTTCGGAGGATGCTTGATTCCCCATGTTAATCTTCTACCCTTCAACAGGAGTGTATGAGGCAAACTTGCTTATGTCGGAGCAGACATGAGCAGTAGCGCCGGTGTCGATGTACCAAACCCCCTTGTTATCAACAAGGTTCACTTCTTCGGTGACCACAACAATGAGGTCATCTTCATCCCAGTCCTTAAACTCCTATTCAACGACGTGGGCTGCCGGCTTCTTCTTCTTGCTTCGGCAGTCTTTGGCAAAGTGGCCAATTTTGCCACACTTGTAGCATTCGTCTTCAAACTTTTTTGTAGGCTGCTTTCCCTTCCCCTTGTCCTTCTGATTTGGGCAAGGGCGTTTGTTGGAGTGACCGCCCCGCTCCAACAAGTTGGCTTTGGCCTCAAGTGGACCTTTATCGTTTTGATCAATTTTGCGCACGTCGGCCTCGATGCACAGTTTCACGATCAAATCTTCAAGCGTCATCCTCTTTCGCTTGTGCTTGAGGTAGTGGTTGAAGTCCTTCGAATTGGGAGGAAGCTTCTCGATGAGTATGCACCGTACAAAGTTGTCTAGCAAAATCATCCCATCAGCCACGAGTCCGTGGATGATCATCTGGAACTCTTAAACTTGTTCCATGACTTGTCTAGAGTCGACCATTTTGTAGTCCGTAAATTTGGATACTACAACATGTTCATTACTTGCACCATTATCGATACTATACTTTTTCTTTAGGCTTTCCCACATCTCTTTGGATGTGGTTACAATGGAGTATACATTGTACAAACTATCATCTAAAGCACTTAGAATGAAATTTTTACAAAGATAATCTCCTTTGCGCCATGCTTCATAGTCTACCAAGATCTCGAGCCTCGTCTCTTGATCACTTGGCGCGGGCGGCTCGTTCTCCGTGAGGAAGTTGGCGACGCCCAATGTTTTCAAGTAGAACAACATCTTTGGTACCACCTCTTGAAGTCAGATCCTCTAAATTTAGGTGGCTTCCGTTGCCCCCGAAGGAGCCAACAATATGGTTGGGTGTAGAGCCCCCACCATTCAGTTTGGGCGTACAGCCCGCCATAGTCGTACCGGACCCGAAGAAACCGACACCCTTGTGAGACTCGAAGGCCCCAACACTCGATCCAATAAAGGATCCGATAGAACCACTAAAAGTGGAACCAACCAACCCAATGGAGGAGGATCCAACAGTGGGCCCAAAGGGGTTCGAAAACCCCCATGAGAGAGTTGATGAAGAGGTGAACCCAGGGGTTGGAATCATCGTCGGAATCGACAATGTGTTAACCGCTGGACCAGTGGTCGCCATGGTGGAGGAAAATGATGGCGGTGGTGGTGGCTGGAATGTTGGATTCGAAAGTTTTTAGTTTAGTTTAAAGTCCAAACTCCTTCAAAAGCAAGCTAATATCTCGTCTTGTGATTGTTGGTTTCTGGATTACAAGAGATAAAAGTCGGGCGTAATACAACCCAAAAGAAAGAATACAAAAGAACAAACTGAAATGAAATTACAACAGAAAATTCGAAACAGTAAAACCGTAAAAGTATTTAGCCGAGTCAAGGAGTCCTCTTTCCGCTATCAGCAGAGCTCCGGCGAACTGGATGGAGGAGATGGCAGAGCTTCGACAGAAAGACAATGCAAAGAGGGAGAGAGCTTATGACGCAAGATGCTTTTTGAATTCTAGTGTGTAGAATGCATCGAAAGGCTAGCCTATTTATAGCCTCGGTCCACTGTAGGGGGTCAACAGCCATGATGGCTGCCATCATTGCTAGACCGTAACGATCGTTGGTTACGAGGCGTTACAAGCCGTTACAGAGCTGAGAGGTGTCATCCCGCTTATGTCACCCCGCTTGGCTCGCTGACGTGGAAACGGTGGTGGTCTAAAAAGAACTAGACCAGCCTAGGGTCGAACCTAACCACCGAGCCACACGACCAGGCCCAAAGAACAGTCCAAAGACCAATTGCCAAGATCCAAGGACAAGGACATGAGCATGAGCACAAGCACGAGCACGGGCTCGGGCTCGAGCCTCGAGGCTCGCGGCGGCGGCGGCGGCGCGCGCGTGTGGACTCTTCAGCCCATCTTAGTCCACTAGAATTATTACATATAATAATCCTTCTTATTAAATACTTGATTAATAAGCTTGTTACTTTCAATGTGGGATAATTAACTTTCTTAATTAATCCCCTAGCTTCTCTCATAGCTCATTTAGTTTGCAGTTTTACACAACTTTAATCCATTATTTCTCACTCACCGGGAATTGGATTTGAGAAAATGAATATACCACGATCATCTACAAAATTAAATGTCTCGTTGATATTATAATCGGTCAAAGTCCATTGACCCGCAGAGATTCCAACAGAACAAGCATTGCATTGGCCATGTTCCCTCATAGTTGAGGTGAAACTTTCCGGCACGGAGTTTAAGAAAGAGATGTTGAGTGTGTTAAATATATAGATAAAAAAGTAACAGAGAGAAAAAGGTTGAGAGAAAAGTAGAAACTGAATAAAGTAAAGAGAGTAAAGAGAAAAAATTTATTATATAAGGAAATGACTCAACTATAAGGGAACGGAGGAAGTAGTTTGTAGGAAAAACATAGAAAACATGAGAACTAAAATAATAGAACCCAAAGGTTAAATCTTGTATCCTCAATTTTCTCTTAAATCCACACTTCAAACACCTAGGATCATGATGAACATTCTCTCAAGAATACGCTATGGAAATTATGTAGCAAAGGCTCCCTTTTAGTGATCCTTGAGGGGGTATTTATAGCCTTAAGATTCGTACCTCATAATATGGTAAATATTCAGCACTGTATGGTATGTCATGAAGAGGAAGTAGGAAAAATATATGCTCTGTATTTTCCCAGCAGGCCGCTACACGTTGTCCAGCGGTCGCTGCAAATCATCATGTAGCTTCTGTCTCTTAATTAGTGGTTGTTGGACGTGTTCTTCTTTTCAGCTCTAATTTTTTGAAGCAGACCGCTACAAGGACATTGGTCGATGGCGGCCAATAGTCGCTGGCTGAACTGCAGCGGACCACTGGCTGGCTCGAATATTCCAGATTTTCATCTTCGACTTAAAATTATTAATTTATTGGTATTTAAAAATCCCAATTTTAAATTTAGTTATATAAAATTAAATCTATAATTGAAATAAAAAATAAAGTGGAGGATGGCCAAGGGAAGAAGATTATAATTTTGAAATAATATCGATTTAGTAGATCATTGAAATAATATCATATTGAAACAGTTAAAATGTGAAAAGACGAAATTGCCCAACAGCCCAAAAGGTCATTTCGAGAAGAAAACAATGCAAAAGGGGATCAATTTTGAAAAAAACCCCTTAGTCCATGGACTACTAGAGATATTTTTAAAGTCCAATGACTATTGACGAGATAAATCCATAGTCCAAGGACTGTTTTTGTTGTTCACTCAAATAGATAAAATATGCAAATAATGGATATGTAATGCAAATTTGACTGACAAAACGGACCAAATAAAAGCCTTAAAACAGTGCAAAATCTGAGCGTATCACTAGGTAATCCATAAAACCAAAACACAACAAGACAAATCATTCAATATCATTTTCCGTCTAAACGGGCTCAAAAGCAGTAAGCGCAGTTTGGAACAATGCTGACTTTATCACACTAAAAAAAATATTTTGTTTATATTAATATAAAGCCCACCTCGACTGATTAAAGAGTTCCATGTACTCAGGTTTCTGTACTCCGATCTAAAAAGTCTCGTGGTGTAAAAGTAGAAAACGGCCATGATCAAGAGCTGGATTCCAATAAGTGCGATAGTCCATCCGCGGGATTATAGCGGTTCCTTCTGATCCTAAAAAACAGAAATAAGAGTTGGTTGCTATGAAAGTAAAAAAAAGGCAGAAAATTTGAAGGATAATCATGGATGTTTTGTATTGGAGATTCGGTACAACCAGCGTGGTTGTTCGGAAATCCCCTTTATAAATAAAAGTAACAACACATTTATCAGATCGAGAACACATCTAATTAAAATGCATGCATCCTTATTAAATTTCTTTGTTTCTTATTCGACCCTAAGAAAAATTACAATGATTCGCATTCGCGGCCACCAGAGGCGTTGCTTGTGACGCCGGCCGGCTACTCACGTTCCCAAAAAAACTCCTCCTTCGATCCCTCTTAATTTCTTGAATAATTCTCAAGTTAAATACATAACCAAAATTCATAAATAAGCTCAAATTAATTATTCCGAGATAATGAATAATTACACTTCGTAATTAAATTAATAAGACCTTATAAGCATCAGTCCACTAATTTAACCACGGAATAGCCCACTCAAGTGTTTTAATTATTAATCAGGCCCAAGTGAAGTTCAAGGCTTGATTTAATTGGAATTGGCCCAAACTTCTTCTTTATCCGCGGATGAGAGCTCGTCTATCTTTGGGATGTCGTCTATCTTTGGGATGTCCGTCGCGTTAGCCTAATGCAATAGCGGACGTTCCCCATGCCCTTCCCGCTAGCCTATGGCTAGTCCGTGCTGACGTCCGCTATAGCAGATGCTCTTAGATTTTAGATCAGAGAAGCCCAACGTATTATATATTCCATCCGTCCACAAAAAAATAGACTAGTTTTACTACTTTGGGGTGTCCACCAAGACTAAGTCTAGAAATGAAAACTTTTCAATCAATACTAACCATACACATCATTTTTAATATAGACTAATCCACTAATACTCATTCCACTACCTTTTCTTTCCATATCTCTTACTTTACCAATTATATATTAAAACTCATCTTGTAATTTAAATTGACCTCTTATAGCATTGGCGAAGCACGTTAGGGCCAGGGGGGCCATGGTGCCGGCACCAATTTTAGTATGAAATATAATATACACAGATATTGGACTTAAAATATTATAAATGTAGTGCAGCTGGTCACCGTCTATGTCTAAGGTGATAACTTGTGATCGAATTCACTTGATTACAGAATTTCTGTTTGACTTCTTATTCTGATTTTTTTTTTCTTCCATTTAAATTACAATATTCAATGCAATTTAACTGTAAAAAATAATTTTCAGATTTGTAAATGAGTAAATATAGCATATAATTTTATTTTATTTTAGAATTCTGCTCCTTATTTTTAAAAAAAGTAAATTCTTTAATCTATTTGGATATCATTTATATTGAATTTTATGAGTTATCTAATGAATGATAACTAAAAGAAATAGTGAAATAATAAGATTTCGTGGTTACATATAGATGAAATAGTCAACAATTTGTTTAATAAATATTCATCATTTGTATTACTAGTTTCTATTGATCATGCCCTAGTTATTTCACTTATATACTCACTCGATCATTAGAGTAACTTCAATTTATTAACATTCGTACATCCTCACTCGATCATTAGAGTACATTTATTTATTTATTTATTTGCAGTTGTCTTTTCCTCGTATGCACTCACTAATAGCACAAAAAAATTAGTAACTTGGTGCTATTCAATTTATTAACATTCGCACATCCTCACTCGATCAAAAAATAACTACTTGTGATTCACAAAATACACATAGTAAAATAACATGACACAAACATGATCAATTATGTTACATAATACAAAATACTCCCTCCGTCACATCCTATGTGACACATTTTTCTGTTTGTGATGTCCCCACCCTATATGACATATTTCTTAAAATAGAAACATCACTCTCTCTATTCACAAAACAACACTTTGGGATGGAGGGAGTATTTAATTTCTCGGTCCGCGAAAAACTAATTATTACTAATTCACAAAAATTTATTTTCATCATTATATCGTCTAAAAGAATACCCAAAAATTGCGGGCCCTACAAGATCTAACCATTCAAATTCGATTTTCATCGGAATAAAGCTAGACGAGTCTCAACCTCCAGTAAAAATATCAGAACGCTCAGACAATATTTGGACCTTTAATCGTGCCAAAAAATGAGACTATGCTGAGCAAGAAACTTGAAAATACATTTTTCCCTCAGATTTCTTTCTACACATTTTTTTCTTTTATCATTTGTAAATATGAATAACTCCTAGAATAAAGATAGGGTTTTATATGTTCTCTTTTAATCTATATGACTAGTTAACTTAGCAAAATCCATTATATCTATGCCTATAGGAGTCCTAACTAGAGGTGGGTGGGTACGGTATACCGTACAGAGAATACCATATCGCATACCTTACCGAAAACTGCGGTATGAAAAAATATCATACTGTTACAATACCGAATTTTTGGTATAACTATTATACCGAAAATTCGGTATGGTTAAATTTTGATATTGTTACCTTACCGTTATTGCTGTATACGACACTTTTACGGTACACCGAAGTTCGGTAACTATTTTATATACAACATTTTAGGAGTAGGATTTTCGAGGTTTTTTTTCTTTTTAAATCAATTTTATATTTAAATATATTAAATATTATATAATATTTAATATTTCAACATATACCTCATATTTGATATACCACGGTATATCGCGGTATAGAAAAATTGATATCAATACCATATCGAATGATTTCAATACAGTATCATATCGTACTGAAAATTGCGATAAATAAAAAAACATGTATTTTTGATATTTTTCCCCATCCCTAGTCCTAACCCAACAATATGCACTCCTTCAATAACATAATGGGGAAAAGTCGCAGTTATAAAATTCTTCTTTTTAAACAATTCCTTCATTTGACGAAAAAGCATGATCATGTCAAAACGGGTACCTGCGGTATCCGTACCGGATTTTGTGGGTACCCGACAGAAATTTTAAAATTTTTACCATCCGAAATCTGACCTGTGATGTATTGCGGGTATCCCGATACCCGCATCAGGTTACCCGTACCCGCAGGTACGGATACCCGCCCCCGAAGCCTGCAACGTAAAGGATTGAACAATTATCAATATTTATACAAATTATGATTATGCCTCTTGCATATACCTGCCGATGTTGAGATTCTTCTTTCCTAAAGCTTCCTGCCTAATACTCCTTTTCCACTGTAAATCCTATACTCATTTCATCTACTAGAATATTTATTTTGTTAGCTCATCATCTGCTAATGCTAAAACTTCCTCCCTTTCATTAATGGCAATTAAGGTATAGAAAAAAATGTTGATTTGTAAGTCATCTATAACGACAATTCTTGTTTTCCAGAAATTGAAGTAATTCAAAATAATTTCAAATTTGTATGAAAGCATAATATTTTTAATGAAATAGAATAGAATGTGGTGTGTTCGTGATCTCAAAAACACAAACTATTAAAACATTCGTATCCAAAAATCAATTAGCAAAATTTGTTAGTTAATTCATGTTTCGATATTACTGATCTAATTAGATCCCTCTTTGTATACCCATTATGACATTGAATATTTCGAATGTGAGGATTTAAGAGTTGGCTGTCAAGTTTTCCCAAATCAGTAGTACAGTGAATGATGGTTTCAATTAGTCTTAAATAAAGTTTAGGTAAGTGAATATACGAATTAAGGATGTAACTTGAGTTTTATAGCTACAGGTTGAGCCTTTTTCTTACTTTAGTATATTTGAGTTGGGTAATTATTTTTAATCAGGTATACCCGATACCCGATTTACCCCCAATTTTAATACCCGTTCCCTACCCCAAACCCGAATTTTGCGAGTAGCGTATATCCGCTACCCGTCGGGTATCAGGTTGGGTAAGAAATTACCAGTTATCCGCTCCGTTTCGACACCCCTAATAAATTTATATCCACTAGAATAAGTGGATGCATTCAGCATGAATAGAATGTCGATGAAATTTAGGAAAAAAGACGTTGAATTATTGTCATCATTCACCAAAATATACGTAATATATCTATTAATTTGGACTGAAAAGTGAAAAAGAAAAGGAATTTGCAACCAATAGTAGGTCCTAATTTAATTTCGTGAATCTTTACCAAAGTAAATCACCCCCATATGTTTTCGCTCAAACTTTAGATTTGACCTTAAAAAAGTATAAATCAACTTTTCATTTCGTCTACCTCTGCTTAATCACGTTGTGGTTAGTATAGTTCTTACATTCAATTTGTTTACTGATAATCGTAGACATGTATAACATGTTACACGTGTAACGTCAGTGACGTTAATGATTTAATATCCGTCATTAATTAAACGTTTAGCAAGTTATTCTGGACCAGACTGACTTAATTTATTAGATATATTAGTTTTTTTTCCAATTGAAATTATTTTTAAAAAACAATTGTGTCCAGTTTTATTTAAATGAAACATAATATCATAAATAAAAGTATCATCTTTCAGTAAGTAGGGGTGGGGAAATGGTCGTTCGGTTAGAACCGAACCGATTAGTCGGTTAACCAACTCCCTTTTTTTCCAAATATAAGAACCGTAACCAAACCTTTAGTCGGTTCGGTTCCTTAAGGAACCGATTGGTCCTAAACGACAGGTTCTTCGGTTCCACCGAAGGAACCGAAGGAGAGAGTAGTGGTGTGGAGAGTTAGACATCAGCCTCTCGTTGCCTCGTCGGAGAGAGCAGCGCAACGAGGAGAAAGCACCAGCCTCGCCGTTGCCAGCTTGGGAGAGAGCAACTGTGCCGGCGTGCTACGAGATTTTAGATGAGAGAGCTCACGAGTTATTTGAATTGACTTCATTGACTTGGTAATTTTTCATGGAAGATAAATCAATGTACCTATATTAGTATGGGATTTATAAGTTATTCGCTAATACTCCATATTTATCTAATACGTTTAAGTTCTAATTTTAATAAACAAAGTAGTTGTCAGAGAGATGATTAGTGTTTTCTCTTGTTTGAAATGCAGAAAAATTATAGACATAGAGTTTGATTTTTATCACGACATTGTTCTTTGAAACTTGAAAATGGTAGGATTTATGAAATTAAAATGAATCTATAAAAAATCAAAATTAAACCGACTAATAAGTTCTTCGGTTCTAACCTTTCGGTTCTCAGTTAGAACCGAGAACCGCCAAATCCTAATCCCACTAACCATGACCGAACCTTAACCTTATTTTTTCGGTTCTCGGTTAACCGATAACCAAAAAAGTATGGTTCGGTTCTCGGTTAACCAAGAACTGAGAACCGAGAACCGTTTCCCCATCCCTATTCTTTTTGTTACCACTTATAAAGTGTTGATTCAATTTACTCCTTCCATCCACAATTATATGGTAAAATTTGACTGGGTACGAGTTTTAAAAAATGTGTTGAATTTTCATTGTTATTCAAATTGATTTGGTTCTATGGTTTTACACTCCTTTAAATAGGCTCAGGAGTAAGATAATTAAGGTAAAGATTTACCCTAATTGTGATTGCCTATTACACGATAAGAATCAATTATTGTATTAGTCACCAATCTCCTTGATTTATTGTTCTTTGACTTGATTGCCTCTTGATTTCTTTCTAACACTTCCCCTCAAGTTAAGTGAGGGGATCACCCAAACTTAAGTTTCCCAATACCTCGTGAAAGCTCTTTGAGTCCACGGCCTTGGTGAGAATATTGGCTAGTTGGTCCCCATATCTGACAAATGGTAAGTCAACTACCTTTGCTTCTAAGTTATCCTTGATAAAGTGACGATCCACTTCGACATATTTTGTCCGATCATGTTGCACCGGATTTTCAGATATGCTGATAGCTGCCTTATTGTCGCAGAATAGCTTGTAGGGTCCTTGTGGCATTAATTCCAACTTTGTCATGAACCTTTTGACCAATAGGATTTCAGTCAATCCACTTTTGATGCTTCGAAATTCTACCTCAGCACTTGACAGTGCTACCACCTTTGGCTTCTTACTTCGCCAGGTGACTAGATTGCCTCCAACAAGTGTAAAGTATCTTGCAATTGACTTCCTATCATTTGGATTTCCCGCCTAGTCAGTGATTCACTTAGATTTTACATGACTTTAGAGGGTAGTTTTACTTGGTTTTGATCATATATTGTGTACTTTGAGACATGGTTATAGCTACTTCTCTATTATGTTGGTATTTTGACCATTTTGTGAAGAACGTGTAGAAATATGTACAAAATATGTGGATGTGCAGCTTCTCAATGTTCGAGACAGCTTATCTGGAGATTTTGAAGTCCGATTCGCATGTAATGCATACCATTCTCTTCGCCTTCGAAAGAGCTTCGTGTGGATATCTTAAACGTCTCAATTGGAGTTCGGTAGAAGAAGTTATGGCCGTTTTACCAAGACTACGCAGAGCAGTGACATAGCTGGCGACCCGCCAGATTCGCATGCAAACGAACTTGGCGACCCGCCAGCAAAAGACGAGAAAAATGCCGTAAGCAGCTAGCGACTCGCCAGCTTCAACGCACACCTAACCTGGCGACCCGCCAGCTTCGTTCGACAGTTTATTTTGGGCCCAAAGTCAACCCTAGGTATATATATGCCTAGGAAACGCCTCCAAACACAATTTACACGCCTCCTACCCCAAAACACCACTTTTTCACCTATGAAGAAGAGAAGAACGAGCAGAGGACGGGTATTCATCGCAAGATTGAAGACGAGACCTCCAATCCGCCCCATCCAATTCTAGGAGTTTCTACCTTTAGTTTTATTCTTGTTAAAACAATGTTTTTGAATATTTCTTTGAATATTTCTTTGACTTTTGTGTTGAACATGAGTAGCTAAATTCTTCGTAGAGTTCTACGGGGGAGATACAATGATTCTTATGTTTAATTGATTTCCTTTTTCTATGCCTTGGCTCATGTGGTTATTTTGACTCCTCTTGTGCTTATACATTTATTTGATTGATCACCTTATAAATGCATGTGGATTTTACTACAATACCTGGGAAGTGAGTAGTTTAATTTGAAAGAAGAGAAGTTGACGTCTTTGCCAATATAATCGACAGATTTGAGCCTTTGAATGAAGCTAAGTATCTTAGGAGCTTTTAGGAGTTGTTATCTTAGTTCTAGGAAGGACACTTCGGTTCTAGGTAGCAATCTACAAATTATATGCTTTGAGAAAAGATATAGTTTTACCTTAGTGATAGCTTAATAACCCTTGAGACCCTTTGTTGGCATAGTTAAGAAGTTAGTTGAGCGTAGGATAGTTGTTATCGATCCCGTAGGATTCTACCCTTCTCATCCTTGATCTACATTCGTTTTCTTATTTGCTTTCAGTTCTCTAGTTGCTTTTAATTGTTTTTACCTTGCTTTTAAGTAAATTTAGAAAACCCAAACATTCCGATTCATCTAGATAGTATTTGAGGTTGGTTCGTGGTAATTAGGTCGACACTCATTGTCTCTGTGGGTACGATACTCTTTGCTTACTATTTGCTACATTAGCCCCGTACACTTGCGGGTATACTTGTGTTAAAAATTAGTTGAGTCAGTCAGCATCTATGAATCTGTATATATCCATATGTCTATGTTTTTCGAACATACCTACATGGTCGGTTGTATCTTTCAAATATTAGACAATACACAACACTGCTTCCCAATGGGCTACTTGGGGCCTGTGCATAAACTGACATATAACTTTTCAATGAAACGTTGGTATCTTGTGCGATGAGTAGGTTCTGCTCCTTCTACTATCTGCAAGCCATGGTTCCGAACCATAGGGCTATCGGCAAGCTTACAATCCAACATTCCAGTTTTTGCTAGCAAGTCAAGAACATACTTCCTTTGATTAATAAAGATTCCCTTTGGAGACCTTAGCACTTCCGCACCCAAATAGTCCAAGGTCCTTCATCTCAAATTCAGAAAATAAGTTTTACTTTAGCTGACCAATTTCTTCCTCGTCGTCCCCTGTGAGGATCATATCATCTACATAGATGATTAGACATGTAATATTCCCTCCCCTTTTCTTCAAGAACAGAGTATGATCAGAATGACATACAACTTTCCAATGAAACGTTGGTATCTTGTGCGATGAGTAGGTTCTACTCATTCTACTATCTGCAAGCCATGGTTCTGAACCATACGGTTATCGGCAGGCTTACAATCCAACATCCCAGTTTCTGCTAGCAAGTCAAGAACATACTTCCTTTGATTAATAAAGATTCCTTTAGGAGACCTTAGCACTTCCGCTCCCAAAAAATACTTCAATAGTCCAAGGTCTTGAAGGAACTGGCAGCGGATGTGTTCGTTTTTATAATTTAATAATTAATCGAACAAACAAATCGCACAATAATCAGATATATTTAGCAGATTATTTAGAAAAATTCTATTCGCGTAATTCTCACATATATCATGCTCATAACTTGAACTAATCATGCTTTAAGTATAATTGTATCCTAAAACATGCTTTTCTACGGAGCAGAAATAATACCTTATTAATTCTCCAAAGAATTGACGATGGCTAGCGACTTCTCCACGTGACGCTTTGAATACTAGACCACGGATCTTCTCTCTGGTTCCCGAACTGTACTCCAATATCAGTGTGGGCTGATGTCACCGGAATACTAGGACTTAAATAAAGAGACAGAAATTCTATTCCACGGGTGAGAGGGAAAAATAACGCAACTCCAATAAGGGGGGGGGGAGGGGACGAAAATTTTGAGTAATAAGAAGTATTGATTTCTGTCTCCTTTATTCTCATGTTTATATTAAGTTCCTTTTTGGGCCCAGACAGGGATCTATGGAAGGTTTTGGATATGAGCTCGTCCAATTTACTTTTTACTAATTAAATTGAACCTACAATTTAATATAAGCTTTAATTGGAATATTACGAGCAGCCACTACCGAAGTAATATTGAACTCTCCCCATCCAAATCCGAAATTACAAGTAATCCGGGTTGCCGTTTTAACTTTCATTTCTCGTGCTTAAGATAAAAATGTCCATTAATTAATTAATGTTTGCTATGGACTTAATTAATTAACTTCTTATTAATTCCAAGAGTGGACTTAACATGAAACCCTTATATGTTATTTTATAGAGTGATCAAACTCCAACTAGCTAGGTTCCGAAAAATAAAACCTTGTTTCGCGCTCCTCTTGAGGACATTATCAAACGAGACTCACCTCGCGCACGATTCAATATAATAGCAATCCTATCACCGCTAGATATTAATCACCACTACCTAATATATCAGGATTATTGGGTTACAAAAAAACCCGCACCATTTGATAAGTCAAAGTAATGCATAATCAATACCGTTTGCTCAATGCTAACCTACATTTATTAAGAAACAAATATTTATCAAGACCTCATCTTTCAGTAGATAGCACAAAGACACGTCTTCTGTTTGATCCGTTCAGTGCTTTACCACACCAATGTCATCTTATTTCAGTAAGGCTTAGAAATATGCGGACTGACATTGCAACCTTTCACGATGGATAGTCTAATTCCATCTAGGTCGTGAAATTCTTCTTTTTCTTTGTTTAAGACTGACCGTGTTACCTTAAAGTGGACGTCGCCCACAACCGGTCTACTAAAACAAAGACTTAGACTTTGTTAAGTTAACTTATACATTTAAACATGCAATTAACATCCATTAAATGTAAAACATAACAACATTATGACAAAAATAATATGTTTTATTCCTTAGAAAATAAAATAAGAGTTTTACAGTATTCGTCACTCGAAACGTGATTTCTAGTATACAAACTCTAACAGGTCCTTCATCTCAAATTCAGAAAATAAGTTTTACTTTAGCTGGCCAATTTCTTCCTCGTCGTCCCCTGTGAGGATCATATCATCTACATAGATGATTAGACATGTGATCTTCCCTCCCCTTTTCTTTAAGAACAGAGTATGAGAATTACTATGTAGATATCCATACTTCTTCATAACCTCAGTGAAACTCCCAAACCAAGCTCTCGATGATTGCTTCAATCCATACAACGTCTGCTTAAGCTTGCATACTTTCCCTCCTTCAAAGTCTTTAGAAAAATTAGGTGGAGCTTCCATGTAAACTGGTTTTAGAAGTTCGCCATGCGGGAACGCGTTGGTGACATCAAATTGATGTAATGGTCATTCCTTGTTTGCTGCAATGGAGAACAAGACCCTGATTGTGCTCATCTTGGAAACTGGAGAGAATGTTTCAGCATAATCAACTCCGTAGGTCTGAGTATATCCCTTATCTACCAGCTTTGCCTTATACCGCTTAATTGTCCCATCCGGTCTTCTCTTGATGGTAAAGACCCATCTACATCTGTTCGCACACCTTCTAGTTTTAAGCATACTTCCCATGTCTTGCTTTTCATTAGTGCCTTCATGTCTACTAACATTGCCTTCCTCCAATGAGCTATTTTCATAGCCTCTTCAGCAGTCTTTGGTATCTCTTCTTCCTCATACAGAGCAGTTGTGAAAGCTCGAGCCATTTCTGTGAGGTGAGCTTTAGCCAAATTTTCCATTGAGTATATGCTTTTAGCCCTATCTTCTCAGGACAGTATCTCTTGGGTGGAAACCCTCGAGTGCTTCGTGATGGAAAAATATATCAACCAGTATGACCATCAACGGCTGCAATTTCACTCTCATCTACACCAGAATTGTCAGAGGCAATAATTGTACTCTCAAATTCAGGTTCAGGAATTACCTCAGATATCACTAGAGGAGGACCAAGCTGTGACGCAATTGACTGTTGTGACCTGCTCAGCGATGACACTAACTTGCTCTGTTGGTTCCAACTCAGAGTTGCTTGACTGTGATATTGACCAACTTTGGGGTCCAATAACACTCTCGCTATGTTGGTTTCTCTCCCCCTGCTCCCGAAGTTGGTAAAAATACTCATATTCAAGAAAATTACAATTCATCATAGTGATAATTTTCCTGGGCGAAGGATTATAACACCGATACCCTTTTCGATTAATCTCATACCCCAAAAAAACACATTTTATGGCACGTGCAGAAAATTTGGTTTTCTCGTGTTTTGGAACATGCACATATACTGAGCACTCAATTATTTTAAGCGGAAGAGTGAGAGGTAAAGGGATTTCTGCCAATTTCAAGGAGTTTGAAGTGGTGTTTTCATGTCAGTATTTTTGTGGGCAGGCGATTAACAAGGTACACTGCGGTGGCTAGGGCTTCAGGCCAAAGAAATTTTGGAACATTTGAGTAAAAAAATAGAGCACGAGTTATTTAAAAAAGTATCCTATTTTTCCTTTCGGCTAAGTTCGGGTGTATAAGGAAAAGTAGTTTGGTGAACTAACCCCCGTGCTTTAAAGAATTCGCTCATATCCCGATTCACAAATTCTTTACCATTATCCGACCTAAGAACATTGACGGTTTTCTTAAATTGAGTCTGAATCATTTTCAAGTGACAAATTTTTCAAAAACCTCAGATTTATTTCAAAAAATATACCCAGGTCATTCAAGTGCAATCATCAACAAATATCAAAAAATATTTAAAACCATTACCACCAATAATAGGCGCAGGGCCCCAAACATCAGTATGAACTAAAGAAAAAATATCTTTAACACGAGTATCACTGGATTTAAATGATTGTCTATGGCTTTTTGCCAAAACACACGACTCACAAGAAATGTCTTTAAACTAGGAAAACTTGGGAATTTTTTTTTTAAAATAACCCGAGGAATGATTACCCATTCTATGGTGCCACAGCCAAGCTTCTTGACTTGTGGAGTTATTTCAAATAATGTGTTTTTGCTCTGAGATACATTTAACTCAAATACCCTGATTCATCTTTTGGATAATTGAACAAACTGTTTCTTTTGTCAAATGCTGTCCAAGCATGAATTCGCTCCAATTCTCCTTTTTTTCCGCTTCTTAAATCATCTTCCAGTCGCGATCAACCATTCTTTCTATCCTTAGATAGAGCGGGTGTATCATCAAGAAACACAAACATTTAGAGATACATGATTGGGCAGGAAACCCAAATGATAGAAAGTCAACAGCTGGACACTTTACTTTTGTGGGAAATGGAGGAGCAAGAAACAAAAGGTTGTAAAACTGTCAAGTGATGAGGTAGAATTTCATTGAATCAAAAATGGATTGACATAGATATTGTGGCTGAAGAAACTTATGACAGAGTTAGATCGTAAGTCGTCTCAACCATGTACGATGTTGTGTGATAATAAAGCTGCCATGTATCTCTAAGAATCCAGTCCAGCATGATAGAACAAAGCATGTGGAGGTTGATCGACATTTCATAAAGGAAACAATTGAGGCGAAGATCCTGAACTTCCTTATGTAAAATCAGAGGATCAAATAGCATACATTCGGACTAAGACTGTGTAAGCGACATCATTCCGAGAGGTATTGGTCAAGTTAAGTATCAGTAATCCAATCACATAATGTGAGGCAGAGTGTTGGGAAAAAATCGTCTATAATCAATAAATTGTTGTATACCTTTTATAGGATATTCTGTTTAGCATAATTATAGTTTACCATATAAATTTTAATCCTTGCCTTTAAGAGGTGTATAAATCCCTTGTGATTACTAACCTAGTTGAATGAAACACATTCAGAAACCTACTGGTACTATCCGTTTATCAATACTCAAACTTATAATTGAGATTTCCCGACACTTGATTAATTAGTTGAAGAAAAATTTAAATTATGAGTACTAATACATTATTCAAACACTTACCTAACACATATTTGAGATTTCTCAAACCATGATTAATTAGTTGAAGAAAAACTAAAATTGTGATTACTGACACTATATAATTAGTTATCTAAGAAGTGTTTACTAAATAAACATGTATATGCTAAATTTCATAATTCTGATATATTATATGTTCCCTCCGCTCCACTTTAGCAGTCCCAATTCATCATTTTTTAGTATTCCACTTTAGGAGATTCGATTGGAATATTCCATAAATAGTAATAAAGTCATATATTCAACTAACTTATATCTACTCACGTTTTATTATAAAACTAATATATAAAAGTAGTACTCACATTCCACTATCTTTTCTCACCAACTCCTCTTTACATTTATTTCTTAACATCCATGTTGAAATCAGATGAGACTCCTAGAGTGGGACGGAGGGAATAGGATTTATTAATAAGCTGTTAACACTTAAAAATTAAAACCATCATTAATAACGCAGTACCTAAAAATAATGAATATAATTTTCCTGAGTACAAATGTTTCACTCGTAACCTACTAATTTATAGGAGTAAGTATATTAAATGTTCCACCAGTTGGCAGCACGTAGTTGTAGTGACCTTAAGGTCATGGGTTTAAACCCCGTCACCCGTTGGGAGACTTTCGGCCTTGATAGAAATCCATGGGTTCCATGGTGATAGGAGGAGGGCCTATAAGACTTATATGCTAGTTTTAGTTTTCTTTTGATACCGATGTGGGACAGTTATATGTTATATTTTTAGTTTCAATCGCCAACACCCTCCCTCAAACCCTTCAAGGTGAACCTTGGAGGGATTGGACTTTTTTCTAATCGATTGGATAATCAGCCCGATTTTTTTTTCGATCGGTTGGACCACTTGGCCCAAATTTTTAAATCTAGATATACTGCTGGATCAGTTTTTTTTTCGGTTTCGGCCCAAATATACTGCTGGATCAGTCTTTTTTTCGGTTTCGGCCCAGATATACTGCTGGGTCAGTTAAATTTGACCCACAGTCGGCGACCCGCTCTGATACCATGATAGAAATTCATGGGTTCCATCCTAAAACCAATTGGTGATAGGAGGAGGGCCTATGAGACTTATATACTAGTTTCAGTTTTCTTTTGACACCGATGTGGGACAGTTATATGTTATATTTTTAGTTTCAATCGCCAACAGGCCTTAATTCGCAAATCCGGTCGAACAAGATTAGTCGAATTCCGCCAAATGTGGGTTTAACACACTTGTGGTTAAAGAAACAAAAATATATATATTCTACTTAACTAAAAAAGATTAGGTAGGTTGCTTGGAGTATTGTATCTTAATCTTCTGCTATCCTATTTGAGAAAATTCGATGGAGCAATTTTGAAAAGAGTGACATTTGAATAATTATATCAGTGGAAAAGGGAGTTTATATCATTTTAGTTTTGAATTTGAAAATAAAAATCGATATGTATTATGAAAGTGAAAGAGAAGAGATAATTAAGCGGATAAAGTTGTTGATGTTAAGAGTTTAGGAAAAGATGAGTAAAAATTATGTGAAACTAATCAAAAGTTAATTAAAGAGTTCTTGTTCTCTGTGGTTTTTCGACAAAATATGGTAATGTGAGTTTAACCTCAGTTATAAACATAATAATGACTATTGTCTTATGTATATTGCTGGGTATGGTTGTGCTCACACGAACTCTACAGTAGATACTATTCATTTTGGGTAAAATCTATATATGAATTTGTGCTTGAGATATTTTCTGAAAGATCTTATACTAACGGATTAGAGTTGCCCTTATATATTATTTGTACATTTTCTAATACTTTGACGTGGAATGGTTTGGACCCCAACAATCCTCGACTCTAATACCGCTATTTGATACAACGATCCATGCCCGATCTTCACATTAGTATGTATTGCTCAAAGCGTACAATATTCATACCAAGACCTCAAGACCAAGAAGACCACACATGTCTCATTTCACCACAGGTTTTAATCGAGGTCACACATACATACTGGAGAATTTGCAAGCGATCGATCTAACCTTACAGGTCCTCCGAAGCTAGGCCCTGATATCATTGTTAGGTATAGCGGTGCACACCCAAACTCCTCATTAATATGACATTGTCCGCTTTGGACAAAACCATTATGGTATTTGTTCCTTAAATATTTCTCAAAAGGCCTAGGAGAATGCACCACTTGTCGAAGGAGGAGGCGTGGGTTGTGAATGCTCTTATACTAATGGTGTAAGGCTTGCACATGATAGAAATCCACATGGTTCCATCCTAAAACCAATTGTGGATAGGAGGAGAGGCCTATGAGACTTATATAGTAATTTCAGTTCTCTCTTTTACACTGATTTGTGATAGTTATATTTTTATTTTTAGCTTCAATTGCCAACACCCTCCTTCAAACTTTTCAAGGTGAACATTGAAGGAGTTGGACTTTTTTCTAAATGGTTGGACTAGACCTTTATCGAACTGGCCCAATTTTAAAGCTTAGATATTCTGCTGGGTTAATTGTTTTTAAGTTTCAATATAGAAACTAGAAATACTGCTAAGTCGGTTAAATTTGGCCCATAGTCGATGATCCGCTCTGTTACCATGATAGAAATTCATATCGTTATAAAATCAATTAGTGATAGGAGAACAGACCCATGAAACTTAGTGATCTCATTTCTCTCCTTACACCTATTTGGATAGTTAATATTTTTTATTTTTTATTTTGATTGCAAACAATACTTATATATATGATATATCAAATCGAGAATTAGAAAATATTCAAGCAATATATAAGTAAAGCCTCTAATCTATTAGTATAAGTCATTTAGAGAATATTTCGAAAACAAAAATCGTAACATTTTGCCTAAAATAAATAATATCATAATAATTTCAGATGCGCACCACCATATTTATGAGCGGATTTACCTTGAGTAAAGGAAGAGCAAATGCCCCGCCCCATATTTTCCAGTACATGTATATATTATTTATTATCAAATTTATTTTTCTTAATCTCTCCTTACACCTTAAAATCTTCAACTTTTTTTATATGTAAATTTTGCTCGCTACTATAAATTCCTAGCTTTGCCAGAGCGTATCCAATATATATTCCTGCCTTATTTGATCATGTATAACATAAAGTGGCTAAAGTGTATAGAGGAAATAAATGGACACGAAAAAGGCAAAGAATTTTATATTGTGATAAAAAAGAGAGAGAGAAAAGATAAAGATGACGAAAAGAAAAATATGCAAAAAGACAATTTATAGATAATGAAAAATGAAAAGGTGGATGAACATGGATAATAATTACCTGATATTGTAAAGTAAAAATAATGTGCCCTTCATAAAGGAGATGTTAGTTTTGACTCTGGAAACATTTTTTTCAGACATATAATTACTTCAGTAAATTGTAGTATTACCTATTTTTATTTATTCTTTACTCTACAGCTAATTAGGCATTATAATCAACTAACACGATCATAATCAGCACAGCTTTGGAACATAGATTGTATATAATCTACTGATTGAATATCTTATTAGGACGATTATTAATCAACATTTTTTAATTATGATTAATTATGATGATTGGTACAACCTCCGTCCAACCACAATATGCACTAGTATTTTTTTTTTAGTCCATTCTCCAATAATATGCACTTTCTAATGAAATGAGATCCATTCTCCCTTTATAATACTTAAATTACTTTTCTTCTCTTTTTCTTACTCTGCTGATTGTGCATTAAAATTCGTGTCTAACTAAAAATGTATACTCTGGTAGGACGGAGGAAATATATATTTCTTTTCCACATACTAATATCACTACAAAAACTTATATTTTAGGGATATAAAAATCGAGATGCAATTAATAACATTGAAGTTTTTAAAAAAATAATTATAAATTAAGATGTAAAAAAAGCGTTCATAAAATGAGCAAAAATTATTATAATATTTGTTATGAAACAGCTTGAGATATCACTTAAAAATAAATTCAGATACAGCAAAAACGAAGGTACTCTTTGCTAAAAATATTATTATTCTGAAATAAATTACATGCATGCATGCAATAGTATTATAAACATTCGATTTTTTTCCATAATTTATGTAAACATGTATTTTGATGCAACGGAATCATTTTTTATTCCACTAAGTTGCATTATATTAAACGATTAAATGTAGAGTTGCCATAATTCTTTGAACAATAATGTAAGGCATTCCCAATATTGTGTATTATATAATTAAATAATTTAAATAGAGAGACACTTTCATTTGATGGTGACACCACCTTCATCAATTTAACTTTATAAGTTACACGTTACAATATCCTAGCACTGACCTTTATCTATGGAATCAGAATTCGACACATATAAAGGCAAGAAACTATATGTTTGACAAGCACAACTTCAGATATACTACTACTAAATTGATTCTTTTTATTAAAAAATAATATCGGCAGAAGTTCTTTGCGCCAATTTTTAACGATCAAAAAAATAGTTTCTTTTTGGTACAAAAAGAATATAATTATTGCAGGACATTCAAGGAATATAACATATGTTAACATTTGCGCTGAGAGATATGCATATATATTGATTTTATTTGGAATTCTGAATTTGTAGTTCCTACAAGTGGATGAATGTGGAAATTCCGGAATTGATTTTTGTTTGCATTATTTTGTGTAAATTGGGGGGCATCTCATTATCGATGAGTGTTATAACTGTTTAGAGCAATTATTATAGTAGTTGTGGTTCATGCATCTTTTCAAGCTTGTCCACGTAAATTCAAGATTATTTTTATTTTTTGTTCCATTAATTGTTATCGTGAATATGTCAGTAACAACATAACATGTTCTATTTTATCTGATGGATTAACAATTTAGAGGAGGCAAAGAATTAAAGTAGTATCAAGAATTATACTTTTAAAATTTTTGGAGTAAATTTATTCCTATGAAGCTAGTTGTAAAGGGAGCAGTATGATTGTTTAGTAATTGAAGGACCTTATTAAGTAGAACTTATTCCAGCTCAAACACATGTCCGTCTCCAGCAAATAAAACTCCCTTTTGAAAAGCTAGAAAAAAGCAACCGAATATAAGATTTCCTGTAACATTTTTTGTCTTATACACATCTGATACAGTAGTTTCACTTTCGTAGATGCACGCAACTTATAACTAATTAATATTACTACTCACTCTCTGTTCCATAGTAACGTAGGCGTTTATTTTCGTGCCATTTCAAATGCGCATTTTTTTGAACGAAGGGAGTCATATAATGTTTTCTCGTTCACTTAACATGCATAAATACATAATGAAATATACTATAAAGATATATGCATGATTTGTAAAAAGGATAAATCAATATATACATGATCCATTTAGATGTGACGTGTATGATGACATATTAGTAAAAAGTGAAAAAAAGGACTTTTAGTCTTAATTAATAATGAAATAGGCAATCCATTTCCCGTATATATTGAAAGCTTTGTTTCCCTCTTTTACATGTGATTATCTTCTTCCCTTCTTCTCCTTTATATAACCACAATCCCCATTTCACTTTCCTCATCAATATTGGCTCTTGTTTACATTCTGTCTCAAGAAATGATGCCTCCCGAGCAAGAAAATGGTGTTGCAGCAACTAATCAAACCGACCCGCCCATTTCAACAAGTAATGTGAGTCCCTGCCCCGAACCCGACCGGGTCCGCTTCTCGGTCCTACGTCACTCCCTTCACCCCATCACTCTTAAGGTAGGTAACTTAACAAAATTACAATTACTTATAATCGCTAGTATATAGTCTCGTTCAGGCTTTGCTCGCTTTCATTTTCAAAAAAAAAAAAATTATAATTACTTAATCATCAATTAATTTACAAATTATATTAAATTACCAACATGCTTGGAACAGTTCGAGGACGTGTCGTATTCGATCAAGATAGAGAGCGGTCAAGGCCGGGGCTGCTGCTCATCGCCAAAGCCCAAGATCACCCGAACCATACTCCACGGCGTCAGCGGCACAGCCCGGCCCGGGGAGCTTGTGGCGATGCTTGGCCCATCCGGGAGCGGCAAGACAACCCTCTTGACCGCCCTGGGCGGGAGGCTGCCCGGGAAGATCTCGGGCAGCATAACCTACAATGGGGGGCCCTTCTCCAGTGCCACGAAGCGCCGCACTGGCTTCGTGGCGCAGGATGACGCGCTCTACCCGCACCTCACCGTGCTCGAGACGCTCACCTACGCCGCCCTGCTGAAGCTGCCCAGCTCCCTCACGCTGAGGGAGAAGGCAGAGCAGGCGGAGATGGTGGCGACCGAGCTCGGCCTCACGAGGTGCGGGAATAGCGTGATCGGGGGGCCATTGCTGCGCGGGGTGTCGGGCGGGGAGAGGAAGAGGGTCAGTATAGGTCAGGAAATGCTGGTGAACCCGAGCCTGTTGCTGCTCGATGAGCCCACCTCCGGCCTCGACTCCACCACAGCGCAGCGGATCATCGCCACGCTGCGCTGGGTGGCGCGTGGCGGGAGGACAGTCATCACCACTATACACCAGCCCTCGAGCAGGCTCTTCAGGATGTTTGATAAGGTGGTGGTGCTGTCGGAGGGGAGCCCTATTTATAGCGGCGCCGCCTCCAAAGCTATGGATTATTTTGCTTCAATTGGATATGAGCCAGGGTTTAATTTCGTCAATCCTGCTGATTTTCTCTTGGATCTTGCTAATGGTAACATTCAATCTCTCTCTTTTTCTTCTTCTATTCCAATGTTATGTCGTCAAGATATTAGTTAATTTCCTATTTAGAGTTTACTACTCTTACATTCTCTTGCTCCAACCAATAGTCTTAATAGTGAACTATACCAACTTTGATGTAGAATTGATAAAATAAAAGACATAAATAAAAATATTTATATTTTTAATCCAAGTGAATAATAAGAGAAATGAAAGGTAGGCGATTAATGTGAGATACTATTAGTTGGAGAAGAAGAAGAAGATATTATGATCTATTGTATCGAATAATAGACATATATACGTACTATAAGCACACTTGAGTCTTATTGCATTGTTCGATCCATGTATATTCTACTTCCTCTACCTTAATAAAAATGAAATAGTTTTCTTTTTTAAAAGATCACATTAAAAATGACACATATTTTTATATGAAAATATCATCATCTCTATTTTTTTTTTCACTCTATTACATTATTCTGGACGTAATGAGTATAATATTGGTTTCTGACCTAAAAAGGTGTAAGAATTACGTATGGTCGTCTTTGTTGGACTCTAAAGAATAGGTTTAGTTGGATTCTATGTATAATTCCCAAATGGCTGATTTGACATAAATATATTCCCCAATATCGTATATTTTAATGAAATAGTACTTCATCTATTGTCCTCAGTTTTGTGGTCAGTATATAGTTTTATTTAATTGTTGGGGGGCCAACAAGCCTATTGCTTCATCGACCACGTACATATGCATCTCCAAAACCACTAATAAGAATGAAAAGATAATATATCCAATTCCACGACATATAAATCCAGGCTAGCTATACAATAATACACAACTTTTACTTTTTGGGCAACTAAAAAATATTGTTTGTTTAAATTAAAGAAGATCCCATCCCTGTATGCGAGCTTTTGACCAAATAAAGCTTCCAATTCCATAATTGCCAGGACTCTACTTTACACTGGCCCCATTATAAAAGTAATTAAATTCTATAAGCTAAAATCATTAAACAAATAATAATATGCACTTTCAATTAAATTCATGCAGGTGTCACTCCAGATCCAAGACAGGAAGATGATGATCAATATCAAGAATTCCATGGGAGGCAAGATGATCTTCAGTCAACCAAACAATTCCTCATTCACTCATACAAAAAGAATTTGCATCCTCTTCTCAAGGAAGAAATTCATCAACAAGACCAACACGATTCCACAAAATCATCATCAAGATGTACGTAAATAAAACAAAATACCTCTATATTTATAAATTCTCATCCAGGGTGTGTTATAATGCTAACTTTTCTTAACTTACTAACTCATCAACATAGTGTATTAAAATGTGGATACAATGATATTGAAATGTCAACACAATTTGAATGTCATCGTATTGAAATTTTTAATACATTGCGTTGATGAGTTAGCAAAGTTAGCAACTTAAGAAAGTTAGCAACGTATCACACCTCTACCCATCCATACATCATTACAAATATATGTTCCAGTATTCATGATGTATATAGGTTGGGACAATCAATGGACAACCAACTGGTGGTTGCAATTTAAGGTTTTACTAAGCAGAGGACTAAAAGAAAGAAAGCATGAATCATATTCTGGCTTAAGGATGTTCCAAGTCATGTCTGTTTCAATTCTATCTGGACTTCTATGGTGGCACTCCGACGCCAATCACATTCAAGATCAGGTAATAAATTAAACTAACTACCAACTAGATAAGTTAAAAAATAACGTTATTGTAGTACTAAACAAAAGCTTGTTTCAAAAAATAGGTGGGATTGTTGTTTTTCTTCTCAATTTTCTGGGGTTTCTTCCCGTTGTTCAATGCCATATTCGTGTTCCCTCTAGAGAGGCCGATAATCATGAGGGAGCGATCCTCGGGCATGTACCGCCTCTCGTCTTACTACATTGCAAGAATGGTTGGTGATCTACCAATGGAGCTAGTTCTACCCACCATATTTGTTACAGTCACATATTGGATGGGTGGCCTAAAGCCCTCCCTCATCACTTTTGCCCTAACACTAGCCATCGTCCTTCTGAACGTGCTAGTGGCCCAGGGGCTGGGGCTAGCCCTAGGCGCCATCTTGATGGATGTCAAACAAGCCACGACTCTCTCCTCGGTGTTGATGCTCGTGTTTTTACTGGCTAGCGGGTACTACATTCAGCACATACCAATGTTCATTGACTGGATGAGGTACATCTCCTTTTCCCAGTATTGCTATAGGCTCTTGGTCGGGGTACAGTACTCGGTGAACGAGGTGTACGAATGCGGGCAAGGATCGTGCAGGGCGTATGATTTTCCCGCCATAAAATCCCTCCAAATTCATAACATGGCGCTTGATGTGGCTGCTTTGGTGCTCATGCTTCTCGGGTATAGGGTTTTGGCTTATCTAGCTTTGAGGTTGGGACACCAACACTAACACTTTCTCAAATTATTTCTGCAAATGTATCCAACTTTATTTACTGGACTTAATTTATTATTTTGTAACATCTACTTTGTTCAATTGAAATTCAAAAGAACTTCGAGCCCTTTTTTTATTTATTTACTCCCTCCGTCCCCCATTAAGAGTCACACTTTTCCATTTCGGTCCGTCCCCAATTAAGAGTCACACTTCAATTTTACCATAAATAGTAAGTAGGTCCCACATTACACTAACTCAATTCACTCACATTTTATTATAAAACCAATATAAAAAAATGGGTCCCACATTCCACTAACTTTTTCAACCAACTTTTCTTTACATTTCTTAAAACCCGTGCCCGGTCAAAGAGTGACTCCTAATAGGAGACGGGGGGTGTAACAGCCCGCCCTCCTAGGGTACAATAAATGCGGCGGCTGTTACCCAAAACCGACTCCAAGAAATCAATACATGGCTAGGGTTTCATTCAAAGAATACCGACCAAAGGAAACGAAGGAAATATCAGAGTATTTAATGCAACAACTTAACCTACAAACTTAAACAGGTAAACAAAAGGTAGTTTCATAAATGACGATCAAAACTTAAGAGAATGACATAGGTTTCAAGATAACGTCACGAGAAAAGTATAAGGCCTCAAAAACGAAGAAGAGTGCCAATCAACCAAATCAATATCAGAGTATTAGAACTTAGCGGAAAACGACCAAGAGAAAAAGCATAGCTATGTATGGAGACACAACTACACTTAGAGTTCAACATATCCATTAATTAATTGAGCTGCTCAACACCCGCCACCGCTCGTCATCATTCAACCTGCACATAGGAAAAACACATGCAGGGCTGAGTATTTTGAAATACTCAGTGAGCTCGTTGCCAAAACATTTTATTCAAAAGTTATGCCACCCTTACCAAGTGAACTCGAGTTTTAAGCAGTTAAGAGAAATATCACGAGTATCACAAAATATTTTCCATAGACTGGCCAGTCAAAATAACTCCCCATTTTCTCATCAAATTCCACAATCACATATCACAATCTTTCCATGGTGCGACGAAAGCGTGGCCACGCTTTTCGCCCACGAGACCGGCCGACTAGCTAGGACGGCTCCCGATCCCCTCGTGTACACAGCCTGGTAGGGTTTGCGGCCCATGCTCAGACCCGAATTCGTATATCATATCCATAGCCCTATAGCCCAATGGAGCGAACTCACAAACTAGGCATCAGGCACACAATCTCACAATAAAACAAACATAGGCATGGCATAACTGTTAAACCACCCTTATAGCTCCGATAATTATCTTTGATAAAATAAAAGAGAGTTTTTGAGAGTAAAGCCCACCTCGACTGCTTAGATTTCAAGTAGTTTCGCTTTTCCGTTATCTGGCTTCGCAACCGAGGTTTCACCTTTAAATTCACATAGGCACATATTCACAAATTAGGTTCAATTATAACTCTTAACTTATGCATGTCTCGTTACTTCCCTCTTTCCCATCGATTCACCTTAATCTTCATAACTTATAAACTTCAAGTCACACTCATCATAAATTACTAATTTCAAGTCACGCTTAGCATACGTATATTTCTTAGCATCTCAACCCTAGATCTATCATCATATGTCATACAAAAGTATTTAGCCATCAAGCACACACTACACAACACACACTTCAACACACACACCCACACGCATAACACACACACACGGCACACACCTCACCCTCTCGGCACACACACACACACATGTTCCCATATCCCTTCTTATCCCTTTTTCACTCAATTAATATGCATGAAGGTTCAAAAACACCGATTAAATTGGTTGGAAGAAAAAGAAAAGAAGGGGTAGAAGAAAAACAACATAACTCTTAAGCAAAAATACCTTTTTAGAGAAAATCAAACGGTAGAAACAAAGTAGAGACTTGGTTCTTCAATATCCTCGGATTAAACTTCGATTTCTTCTCAAAAGATGAAGGATTTATGGAGTAAAGTGGAAGAAAATTGAGAGAGTGTATGGGGAGGGAGTTTTCGAAAATATGGGGGCTAGGGTTGGGGTTTTGGTTCTTATTCATAGAGTCCAATGAGATCTTTAGGTAATAAGAATAGAATATTTGGTAATATCTTTTGCCTTATAAATAAATAGAATAAAATAATATTGTGGAGTAGGGAAGAAGAATTAACAAAAATAGAAGATGGCAATATCTCCTAATTTTCGAAAATATGGCTAGGTAATTAGCCATGGTTTTATTTATTTTTTTGGTATTTTTCCATATAGAATAAAATATCATGGAGCAAAATAAAAATAAGGAAAATCCTCCATGAAACAAGGTAGGGGCCGATTTCTATGCCCTTTAAATAAGGCATGGATTTCTTGAATATTGACTAAAATAAAGTAAGGCAAGATCTCTTGAAGTATGGAAAGATTTGGTAGAATAATTAAATTCTAGGTATGGAAGGAATCAAACAAGGGATTAACTAAAATAAAAAAATTCTTTCCTTCCCATAATTAAGTGATTTTCGAAAATCACTTAGAAAAACAAGGGGGCTCGATTTTTACATCTCTTAACAAGGAAATAATTGGCTTTTGAAATTTAATTTGGATAAATATCCCAAGGATTAAATAAATTCCGGAAAAATAGAAATTCTTCCTCCAAGGGGTCTAGGGTTCGAAAATTACAAGAATTAGGGTGATAGGTATTTATGGAAATTTTCTCTAATATTCTCACTCACCCATAAACAATTAAATTGCCACATAGTCTCATAACTTAATATATCACATGCCACATCATCAAATTAAATAGGTTTGACTTTACAAACTTTCAACACAAACCCTAACTCAAATTGACCATATCAACTCATGAAATAAAAGCATTCTCGATGCCACGTCATCAACAATAAATTCTAGGGCTCAAAAATTAGGGTTCTAAAATCCGGGATGTTACATCCTACCACACTTAGAAAAAATTTCGTCCCGAAATTTGGTACCTTTTACGGAAAGAGTTACGGGTAAAGCTCTATCATCTTATCCTCACGCTCCCACGTGGCTTCCTCGGGCCCGTGGTTTCTCCATTGGATTTTCACGAAGGCAGTGGTTTTATTTCTCAAGGTTTGGACCTTTCGATCTAAGACTAACTGGGGTTGTTCCTCGTAGCTCAGATCCGGGCTTACAGCAATATTCTCGTAACGAATCACATGCTTCGGATCGAACACATACTTTCACAACTGCGACACATGAAAGACGTTGTGCACGTTCCCAAGGCTGGGCGGCAGCGCTAAACGATAAGCTACGGGTCCTACATCTTCTAGAATTTCGTACGGTCCGATAAATCGCGGTTTCAGTTTGCCTTTGACTCCAAAACGCGTTATCCCTTTCGACGGGGATACCTTGAGGAAAACTTTATCACCAGCGTGGAACTGTAGGTCCGTCCGTCGAACGTCGGCGTACGACTTCTGTCTGTCCTGGGCTTCCTTCATTCGTGCGCGGATTTGTCGAACGATCCCGACCATTTCTTCGACTGCATCGAGTCCGAGCGCTCTTCGTTCGCCAACTTCATCCCAGTAGAGTGGAGATCTACACCTTCTCCCATAGAGTGTTTCATATGGCGCCATGCCGATCGTTGCTTGAAAACTGTTGTTGTATGCGAACTCGATCAATGGGAGTGCGGTCTCCCAACTTCCGCCTCGGTCGAGCACCACGGCTCTTAACATGTCCTCGAGAGTTAGTATCGTCCTCTCGGATTGTCCATCGGACTGTGGGTGGAATGCCGTGCTAAAGTTTAATCGAGTTCCTAGTTCGCGTTGTAGGCTAATCCAGAATTTCGAAGTGAACTTCGGGTCACGATCAGACGTAATCGTCACTGGGACTCCATGTAATCGCACGACCTCTTGAATGTAGATCCGAGCTAGCTTATCCGATCCGTGGGTTACGGGGATTGGTATGAAATGCGCGCTCTTGGTAAGTCGATCGATGATCACCCAGATCGCGGTGTTCCCTTTGACGGTCCTTGGTAACGCCGTCACGAAGTCCATGGCGATGTGCTCCCATTTCCACTCGGGTATCTCCAGCGGTTGTAGCTTCCCGTACGGTCGTTGGTGTAAGGCTTTCACCTGTTGACAGGCTAAGCAGCGCTCCACGAAAGCTGCGACGTCTCTCTTCATGCCGTTCCACCAAAAGGATTTCTTCAGATCTTGGTACATCTTTGTGCTCCCGGGGTGAGCAGTGTACGGGGTTTCGTGAGCTTCGCTCATGATCTCATTCCTCAGTTCCTTGTCGCTTGGTACGCACAGTCTCCCTTCGAAGGTAAGAGCGTTATCGGAAGCCTCGCTAAAGTGTCCGGACTCACCGGTTCTTACTTCGACTCGAATCTCCTCCAACTTCTCGTCTAGCCGTTGTGCTGCAACGATCCTCGTTCTTAGATCAGGTTCTACTACTAACGCGGCGATTCGACCTTTCACGGTATCGGGTGTTCTAACTACCTCTATACGCAACTTACTCAACTCTCGCACTAAACCTTCCTCTTCTGTTAGAAAAACAGCGAGTTGCGAATGGTCCCTACGGCTTAAAGCGTCTGCTACCACGTTCGCCTTGCCAGGGTGGTAGTTGATACCACAATCGTAGTCCTTTACCAGCTCGAGCCACCTCCGTTGTCGCATGTTCAGGTCCTTCTGCTCGAAGAAGTAATTCAAACTTTTATGGTCCGTAAAGATCTCACACCTTACTCCGTAGAGATGGTGCCTCCAAATCTTTAGGGCATGTACTACGGCGGCTAACTCTAGATCGTGGGTAGGATAGTTCAGCTCGTGCGGTTTCAACTGTCGCGACGCGTAAGCGATTACTTTGTTGTTCTGCATCAACACGCATCCTAATCCGACTTTCAACACGCATCCTAATCCGACTTTCGAAGCGTCGGTGTAAACTACGTAATTCGCTCCTGGTTCCGGCACGGCCAACACTAGTGCTGTGGTCAGTTTCTCCTTCAAAAGCTGGAAACTCGCTTCACACTCCGACGTCCAGTTCACCTTGATTCCTTTCTTGAGCTACTGGGTCATCGGCCTCGCGATCTTGGAAAACCCTTCTATGAACCTACGGTAGTATCCTGCTAGACCTAGGAAACTTCGGATCTCGTTCAGCGTCGAGAGTGACTTCCACTATTGCACAGCTTCGACCTTGGCGGGGTCCACTCGGATTCCTTCTGCTGACATGATGTGTCCTAAAAAGTTGACTTCCTTCAGCCAGAACTCACACTTGCTGAATTTGGCGTACAGCTTCTCCTTCCTCAACATCTCCAGCGCGATCCGTAGGTGCTCCGCGTGCTCCTTTTCGTCCTTCAAGTAGACTAAGATATCGTCTATGAACACTAAAACTAACGTATCTAGGTACGGGTGGAAAACGCGGTTCATCAAGTCCATAAACACGGCTGGGGCGTTGGTTAGACCGAACGGCATCACGACGAACTCATAGTGACCATATCTGGTACGAAACGCGGTTTTAGGGATATCCTCCTTTCGCACTTTCAGCTGGTGGTATCCTGACTTCAAATCAATCTTAGAGAACACTCCGGCTCCTCGGAGTTGATCGAATAGGTCGTCTATCCTCGGCAAAGGGTACTTGTTCTTGAGGGTCAACTTGTTCAACTCTCTATAGTCGATACACATTCTCATTGACCCATCTTTCTTCTTAACGAAGAGCACCGGTGCGCCCCATGGCGAAACACTGGGCCTAACGAAACCTAAGTCCATGAGCTCTTGCAGCTGGATCTTTAATTCCTCCAACTCCTTCGGTGCCATGCGGTACGGCGCCTTTGATATGGGTGCGGCTCCAGGTTCAAGGTCGATCGTAAATTCTAACTGCCTATCGGGCGGCAGTCCGGGTAACTCCTCGGGAAAGACATCGGGAAATTCTCGTACGACAACAACGTCTTCAAGCCTCGCTTCCTCCTTCTCTTCTCCGTGGAGATAGACAAGGTAGGCCGGGCGTCCTTTCTTCAGCATAGCAGTGGCTTGTAACGCAGAGACTACAGCGATTCGTCGGTTCATCGAGATTCCGTGGTACACGGCGGGTTCCACACCCGGGGTTCGTAGGGTTATCTGTCGCTTCTTACAACTAATCGTCGCAAAATTCGCAGTTAACCAATCCATTCCTAGGATTACGTCAACGTCTCTCATCGCCATAACTCGCAGGTTGTGAGCAACTAACTTAAGTTCTCCTAGTACGATTTCTATGTTCAAGCAAAAGCGGGAAATCTCTACTAGTCCTCCTACTGGTGAGGACACCATCATCCTATGTTCACATTTTCTAGTAGGCAAGCTAAGGGTATGAACACATAACTCAGAGATGAACGAATGAGATGCACCCGTGTCAAACAAAACAACGATAGGGGTATCAAGGATTTCGCCTATACCTGCTAGATTTCCACTCTCGGGCTTTCCTTGCTCGACTTTGGGCTGCTTCTGCTCTATAGCGTACGCTCTAGCCGGGGCGGGAAGTCTTGGGCGGACAGGCTGTTGTAGCCGCAGTGGCTGGTTCCGGTTCGCTCCTGAGCCCGTAGGTGGCGCCCTCGGCTGCTGACGGAAACTCTGTTGGTTCTGCCTTGACCCGGTTCCTACGTTCCTACTCGGACACTCCCTAGAGAAAATGACCGTTCCCTCCGCAGTTGAAGCACCTAGTCGGGTTCGGTCCTCTACACTCCCTGAAATGGTATCTGGCGCAAACGTTACACTGTGGCGGTCTGGCACGGGGGTCGTTCCTTGGGTTGTACGAAGTCTGTCCTCCTCCGTATGGCGGCCTGCTCTGAGTGGGGCGGTATCGCTTGTTGTCGTAGGGGACCCTATTCTCCTCCCATCTCCTCTTATCGTGGTTAGGACGTGGCGGGGGTAATGTCATTGCGGTGTTCCCCGCGCTCCTCTCCTTTGGCATCGCTGCCTCCACATCAAGGGCGAGGGCTAGCGCCTCGGCGTACGTAAGGGTTCCGCGGACTGCTAACGCCATCCTAATCTCGTGCCTAAGACCCTCACGAAACTTCTCAGCCAGCTTCTCATCGGTGTCGGTTTGTTCCGGCGCATAACGGGTCATGTCACAGAGTGCACGGTCGTATTCGGCTACGGTCAGACGTCCTTGGGTAAGGTTGTGAAACTCGGCGGCTTTTGCCTTGCGGTAGCTCTTGGGCACGTACTTGCTGTAGACCTCGGTCTTGAATTCTTCCCAAGTCATCTCGTCTATGCGATCCTGGGACATGGTCTTCAGTTTGGTGTCCCACCAAAAATCGGTGGATCCAGTCAGCTGATGCGTCACGCAGATCATCTTCTCCGCATCGTTGCACACTAAGGTTCGGAAGATGCGTTCTAAGGCTCGTATCCAAGTTTCGGCCTTGGCAGGCTTACCCATCCCATCGAAGGTAGGAGGTTTTTGATCAAGGAAAAGCTTCACGACTTCCCTATCTACTCGTGGAGGTGGTGGTGGCGATGGCGGTCTTGGTTGTGTCACACTCTCTTCTACCGAAGCCTGGGAGGTAGGTTCCTCGTTCCTCACGTTGTGTCTAGGCGGCATTCTGATTTATCACACTCGAATCGTTAGCCTACTTATTTAAAACTCAAGGCAGTGATAGGGTACTTTTTGAAAAGAAGGAAAAGGAATCTTTAACTCATTCACAATTAGGGTCTAAAGAAAGACCACGCAAAACAGTTGTAAGGTAAACAGAGAACATAATGCGGTTGCACCCTAAGGTGGAAAAACAGTCGTGTGTGGAAGAACACGGTAAAATCGCACCATAAGGTGGAAAACAGTCGTGTGTGGAAGAACACGGTAAAATCGCACCATAAGGTGGAAAACAGTCGTGTATGGAAGAACACGATAAAATCGCACCATAAGGTGGAAAACGGTCGTGTATGGAAGAACACGATAATGTTTTATGATAAGGTGGAAAACAGTCGTGTATGGAAGAACACGATAAAATCGCACCATAAGGTGGAAAACAGTTGGAAGATAATGAGACAAGCAAGTATATTCATGTGATAAGGATAGAGAAGAGTGAAGACGGCTTCATTGCCATGTAATAGAAAGAAAGGTACGAATTCCCATTAAATCTCAAAAGCGGTCTCAAAAGGTCTTGGTACAATGAATGGAAAAGAGCGATTCGATCGCGGAAGAAAACAACAATGTAAATAGAAGTTCTAGAACTCAAAAACATGGGGAAAGGGAAAACAAAATTCCTATTCGGGCACTAGACATCTCTGCCCTCGTCCTCTTCGGGTTCTCCCGACTCTCCGACACTCTCCGCGTTTGAACTCTCTCCTCTCTCGAACGTTCTCATCTCCTCGTCTTTCTCCTCGTTGCTTAGGGGCGACGGAATCGAAGCAAGCATCTCTTCGGTCTCTCTTATGATCCTTCGAGGGGCCGAAACGCGCATCCTAGGGGTCCTTCTACGGGGAACGCGAGCAACGTGCGGTTCCTCGTCATCGCGATACTTCATTCGACGTGCTGCTCCTGGCGAGTACCTTTGCGTAGGCGGGTGAAGTGGAGGTCCATCAACGGCGGTAGACATGGCCGGAAGTAAAACTCCCATTAGGCCGACGAAGTCTCCTCGAGGCGTGTATTTGGGAGGGCTAAACCAAGTGTAGGATACTGAGGCTTGAGCGGTCCACTCGCTCCAAGGGGAAGGTAGTATATGGATAAGTCGCATGATTCCCTCGTGATGGGTAGTTCCGTACGCATAGGCGTCCAGCCAATGACCATAGAAGTTGGTAACGAAGTTCAGAAGGAACTGTTCTCCGTCCCATTCCAGCTCTCTATAGCGCTCCGCCGGAAAGTTCATATTCTTGGCATAGCGGTGACGCATAAGGGCGTGATAGGGTTGAACCATCTACAAAAAGGGGTAAAAGGAACAAGTCAGCACCGTCTCAAAAGGTGGAAAAGAATGAAAAGTGTGTGATCTCAAATGGTGCTGCGTAAGTGTATAAAAGTCCAAAGGGTGATGGTTCAAAGCGTAGTGTCGCGTCAAAGTTCTCGTCCCTAAAACAACTACTCGTGCATTTTCTGTTCGCGTTTCGTCGAATTCTCACATACACTAACGGCCTTATCCTAGTCCTTCCACGTTCCTAGTGTTAATACAAGCGTTGTGATCGTATAGCTAAGTCATGCTAGGTTCCAAAAGTCCAAGTCTAAGCATCGCAACGTTTCAACATGCTTTCACGCAATCACATTCGTATTTCACAATTCTTACAAGTTCTCACACAACACTTTCAATAATTCCTCATTCAAGAAGCATCGCTTCGCACTCATAATATTTCTAGCACATAAGGCATGCTTTTCACAAGTTCTCATATTTCACAAATCATCGTTCAAGAAGCATCGCTTCTCATTCACAATATTTCCAAAAGCATCAAGTTTCACGCACAAGTCACAAAATATCTAGTACCTCTTTCTTTGCGGTTGAACGAGACGAGTTGCGGTGTTGAGCTTTCCACATTTAGTTCATTTACACAAAAAGACTACATGGACAACCTAAAGTTCGAAAAGAAGAAAGACTCTTGGGTACAGAGCGGAAAGAACTGAGGCTCTGATACCAACTGTAACAGCCCGCCCTCCTAGGGTAAAATAAATGCGGCGGCTGTTACCCAAAACCGACTCCAAGAAATCAATACATGGCTAGGGTTTCATTCAAAGAATACCGACCAAAGGAAACGAAGGAAATATCAGAGTATTTAATGCAACAACTTAACCTACAAACTTAAACAGGTAAACAAAAGGTAGTTTCATAAATGACGATCAAAACTTAAGAGAATGACATAGGTTTCAAGATAACGTCACGAGAAAAGTATAAGGCCTCAAAAACGAAGAAGAGTGCCAATCAACCAAATCAATATCAGAGTATTAGAACTTAGCGGAAAACGACCAAGAGAAAAAGCATAGCTATGTATGGAGACACAACTACACTTAGAGTTCAACATATCCATTAATTAATTGAGCTGCTCAACACCCGCCACCGCTCGTCATCATTCAACCTGCACATAGGAAAAACACATGCAGGGCTGAGTATTTTGAAATACTCAGTGAGCTCGTTGCCAAAACATTTTATTCAAAAGTTATGCCACCCTTACCAAGTGAACTCGAGTTTTAAGCAGTTAAGAGAAATATCACGAGTATCACAAAATATTTTCCATAGACTGGCCAGTCAAAATAACTCCCCATTTTCTCATCAAATTCCACAATCACATATCACAATCTTTCCATGGTGCGACGAAAGCGTGGCCACGCTTTTCGCCCACGAGACCGGCCGACTAGCTAGGACGGCTCCCGATCCCCTCGTGTACACAGCCTGGTAGGGTTTGCGGCCCATACTCAGACCCGAATTCGTATATCATATCCATAGCCCTATAGCCCAATGGAGCGAACTCACAAACTAGGCATCAGGCACACAATCTCACAATAAAACAAACATAGGCATGGCATAACTGTTAAACCACCCTTATAGCTCCGATAATTATCTTTGACAAAATAAAAGAGAGTTTTTGAGAGTAAAGCCCACCTCGACTGCTTAGATTTCAAGTAGTTTCGCTTTTCCGTTATCTGGCTTCGCAACCGAGGTTTCACCTTTAAATTCACATAGGCACATATTCACAAATTAGGTTCAATTATAACTCTTAACTTATGCATGTCTCGTTACTTCCCTCTTTCCCATCGATTCACCTTAATCTTCATAACTTATAAACTTCAAGTCACACTCATCATAAATTACTAATTTCAAGTCACGCTTAGCATACGTATATTTCTTAGCATCTCAACCCTAGATCTATCATCATATGTCATACAAAAGTATTTAGCCATCAAGCACACACTACACAACACACACTTCAACACACACACCCACACGCATAACACACACACACGGCACACACCTCACCCTCTCGGCACACACACACACACATGTTCCCATATCCCTTCTTATCCCTTTTTCACTCAATTAATATGCATGAAGGTTCAAGAACACCGATTAAATTGGTTGGAAGAAAAAGAAAAGAAGGGGTAGAAGAAAAACAACATAACTCTTAAGCAAAAATACCTTTTTAGAGAAAATCAAACGGTAGAAACAAAGTAGAGACTTGGTTCTTCAATATCCTCGGATTAAACTTCGATTTCTTCTCAAAAGATGAAGGATTTATGGAGTAAAGTGGAAGAAAATTGAGAGAGTGTATGGGGAGGGAGTTTTCGAAAATATGGGGGCTAGGGTTGGGGTTTTGGTTCTTATTCATAGAGTCCAATGAGATCTTTAGGTAATAAGAATAGAATATTTGGTAATATCTTTTGCCTTATAAATAAATAGAATAAAATAATATTGTGGAGTAGGGAAGAAGAATTAACAAAAATAGAAGATGGCAATATCTCCTAATTTTCGAAAATATGGCTAGGTAATTAGCCATGGTTTTATTTATTTTTTTGGTATTTTTCCATATAGAATAAAATATCATGGAACAAAATAAAAATAAGGAAAATCCTCCATGAAACAAGGTAGGGGCCGATTTCTATGCCCTTTAAATAAGGCATGGATTTCTTGAATATTGACTAAAATAAAGTAAGGCAAGATCTCTTGAAGTATGGAAAGATTTGGTAGAATAATTAAATTCTAGGTATGGAAGGAATCAAACAAGGGATTAACTAAAATAAAAAAATTCTTTCCTTCCCATAATTAAGTGATTTTCGAAAATCACTTAGAAAAACAAGGGGGCTCGATTTTTACATCTCTAAACAAGGAAATAATTGGCTCTTGGAATTTAATTTGGATAAATATCCCAAGGATTAAATAAATTCCGGAAAAATAGAAATTCTTCCTCCAAGGGGTCTAGGGTTCGAAAATTACAAGAATTAGGGTGATAGGTATTTATGGAAATTTTCTCTAATATTCTCACTCACCCATAAACAATTAAATTGCCACATAGTCTCATAACTTAATATATCACATGCCACATCATCAAATTAAATAGGTTTGACTTTACAAACTTTCAACACAAACCCTAACTCAAATTGACCATATCAACTCATGAAATAAAAGCATTCTCGATGCCACGTCATCAACAATAAATTCTAGGGCTCAAAAATTAGGGTTCTAAAATCCGGGATGTTACAGGGGGAGTATATTTTATTTAGGCTCAATGACTTTGGGATGTTATAGCTATTTGGGTTGTGCACTTGTGCTCAACAATTTATTATTTACCTAAAACATGCTTGCCCGTTATGGTGTTATTTGATTAGTCAGGAAATACTCTGTTATTCGACAACTATGAATATAATAAATTGTTTAATCTAATAATTATTAAAAAAAAAAAAAAGGAGTTGGAAACTGATGTAGTTATTGTAACGACCCGCCATTCTAGGGTACAAATAATAATGGCGATCGCTATCTAGGAGACTTAAATGCAACAAGGTTCATAGGCTAGGGCTTCATTTAAAGGAAATTTACCAAAGCATTTAATGAACAATTAAATAGGAAAAGAATAATGCCTTAGCAAAGGAATCCAACCAAAAAGGCTATCGCAATAAATGCTTATCAAAGTTTCCAAAATAATTCCAACTGTTCCATATCCAAAATATTCCCACGAAATAAAAGAGTTTAAACCCAACCAATAGATCACAAGTTTTCACAATATAGCGGAAGCGATCAAGAGAGAAGTGAAGCTATGTATGGAGACACAACGACACTTAAAGTTCCAACAGATCATCTTATTATTTCCTACTCAACACCGCCGCCTGCTCGTCACCGTTCAACCTGCACATAGGGAAAACACATGCAGGGCTGAGTACTATAATCATACTCAGTGGACTCATTGCCGAAAACAGTTTTATCACAAAAATAGTTATCATGCCATTTTCAAGTGTCCATCGGGGTTTTATCTTTAGAAAGGCCCGAGGCACCACAATATATTCTTTATCAAATATCACGGTCGCGCAACCATTTTTCACATCGACGTTTACCATATCCTCATTCTACATGACAAGGAATGCGGCCGCAATCCAGGTCACTAGACCGGCCGACCCGTACGCCAGCACTCGGTCTAACATTGGTGTACACTAACCCAAGTAGAGTTTGCGGCTCTACAAGGATCCGAATTCGATTAAATCAATAGTGGCATAGCCACGAGGGATAGGCACGACAAAACAAATCAAGGCATGATAACACATATCCCATTCTCATCTATATCAGTTTAGGACAATGTCCTTATTTTAAAAGAAAGCCCACCTCGTCAGCTTAGCTCGATAGTATTCTCTTCTCCTCATTTATCACGCTGAGGGCGCGAAGTATCACCTTTAAATTAGGCGTATCATAAATCAGTTTCGAACATTGATTTCAAATCATGCATGTTCCCACGTTTCCCTTTTTCTCCTCGATAAATCTTTAATATCATCATCCAAAATCAAGGTATGATTAGCATATCATTTTTATTCAAATAACAACTCCAAATTCACCATTAAATCGTGTCACGCATGAGTGCTCTACACACACAACACACGCACACGAACACCACACATGTGCACGCCGACCGAGGCATGCACACACACACACACACTCACACATGTATCCCAAAATTCAGCGATTAATTTCCCATTCACTCGATCTATATGCATGTGGACTCAAGAACACCGATTAATCGGTAGAAGAAAAGGAGATCAAAATTAAAGTACCTTTTCCAAAAGAACGAACGGTAGAAACAAGTTATAGCCTTGATTCTTCAATAAAATCTTGAACTTCAACTTGGATTCTTCTCAATTGATGAAGAATTCTTGAAGAAAAGTAGAAGAAATTTTGGAGAGAGTGGGGAGAGAGGTTTCGACAATTTGGGGGAGTGGGGAGGCGTGATTTCTGACTCTAGGTTTAGGTTTCTCTCTTATTTATAGAGTGTAGGATATAATATCTTTAATTAAATAAATTAAAGATTTGAGAAGATATGGAGAGATTTGAATATAGTAGTTGGCGTTAATTCTAGCGAGAATTAAGGGGGATTCGAAATTTATAGGTTATTTAATTAGCCTATGGTTTAAATCAAATATTTCACGGAGTAGAATAATATATCACGGAGTAGAATAAAATAATAATATCCTCCCCAAATAATAGTAGTAGGCGATTTTTATGCCTCTCTCTCAAGGGATTAAATTCAAATCCTAATTTAATTAGGATATGGCAATATCTTCCTAGATATGGAAAGATATGGTAAGATATTCTAGCATATTTATATTTATTCATGGAAGAGAATAAATAAGAGATCAAATAATATAAATAATCCCTTCTCCCATAATATATGAGATTTTCGAAAATCTCATGGAAAATCAAAGTGGAGTTTTCAAAAATTCCAAGGTGGAATTAAAGTATAATTGGACTTTGGATTTAATTTGGATAATTATCCCAAACAATAATTAAATCCAAGAAAAATAGGATTCCTTCTCCAAATAAAAAATAGGAGGGACCGAAAATTCCACATGATTAAATAATGCTCCTATTTAATTCTCACTCATCCCATAGGAAAATAATTCCCCACAATTATATTACTCCGCATCAAATATTCACACCAAATCAATCATTTCTTCACTTTCACTTCATTTTCTCAACGCATTGACCTTTCAACGGCCACGTCATATTTTCCACATCTTTGACTATTCAATAACCACGTCATAATTTCAACAAGTTGACTATTCAACTCAATCTCAATTCTCATACGCAATTAGGTCACAAAGACACCATACAATTTATTACTCATCAAATAATCCACATATCATAGCATTTAAGGCATTTAATGCAAAAATTTTATAACCCGAAAATTAGGGTTTGAAAAAGTGGGGCGTTACAGTTATAGAAGACAAGGCTTGGAGGCTAAGAAAATTTTATTTTGGGTTTTATTTATTTTCTAGTAAATAGAATTAGTAGATGGAAAAATATTAGGAATAATTTCTTTTTTCCTTCTATCAAATTAGATTTTCCTCTTTTGCTTATTTTCCTTCTAGTTTTATTTTCCATAAGTTTAGATTTTCTATTTGCATATATAAAGGCCTCATTGTTGATCTTAAATGACAAAATTTTGAATAATAATTTTGATAATAATATTTTCGTTTTCACATAAACTAGGGTTTCTTTGATTACTTCTCCGTTCAGTCTGTTTTCTCCGTACATTTTGCATCATTTGGTATCACGATCCAGGTTGATTATCAATGGCTGAACGTAGACATGGCAGCAGATGTGGCGATGCTCGTGGCGGCGGTCGTGGTGGGGGACGTGGAAATCTCCCAAACGAAGAGACTGCACGACAACGTGATCTGCGTGACATCGAGAATGATGATGTGAGATAACAGGTTCGAGACCTCTAGCACGACATCGAGAACAGTGATTTGCGACAATAGGTTTGAGACCTACAGCGACGATTGGCGCAATTGGCGTCGAGGGAAATCCAACCCGATGAGGTCTATCGCGCCGGAGCGTCATTCGATGGACGATCCATTATTCAGCGACGTCATTACATCATATGATGCAGATGAACTGTCGAAGAATAGTAATAGCAATATATTTTTTATGACGGTGTATGATACGCCTGGATACGACGAGATATATTCTATGAGCTCCCCAAACCACCGTATATTAGTAACAACAATATATTAGCGATGTTGGTATATGATAAGCCCGTATACGATGAGGATACATTGTTGATGAGCGAATCCTCACATCCTTCCGTGTAATTTGACGATGTTGCTGAAAACGAGGGCGTGGTCTTCGATGTCGATGAGGAGTATAACGAGGCTAAAAGGGGAAACCATGAAGTTAAACTAAAAAAGGAGATCCCACTGATGTTGAGAAAACCCCAATCCGCGAGAGAGATTTTAGAGCGAGAAATTGCTACTGATCCATCTATGGCGACTCCGGCTTTGTGGTTGGAAAAATTGGTGGTGACGCCGACGAGCGCCGTAAGTAATGGAGTGACGTCGAATTCTAGTTCGTCTGGGATATTGAAAACTCCTTTGAGCGACGAAACCATTTGGCAGCGGCTCAAAGTAGTAGGTTTTGATGAAGGTTCGACTAAACGGGGAGATAAGGCCGCACTCATTGCTTATATTGCTAAATTAGAAGCTGAGATATATGGACATCAACATCACATGGGCCTACTCATAATGAAAGAAACGAATGGGATTCAATGTATGATGAAGCTACATCGATCGCTGACTTAGCTGAGTTGAATTATAATCCTGAATGGGCTTCCCATGTCTCTATTGGAATATTAAAATATAAATTTGATATTATAATGGAAATATCTAGATATTATACAAATATCTAGATATTATGTAGAATTGTCTAAAATAGGCATGAGAAAATATCTAGATAGTTTAGTAGAAATATCTAGATATTTTAGGAGAATAGTCTAGAATATAGATATTATCCAAAAATATCTAGATTTTTACAGAAAAAAATCTAAATATTTAGAATATAAAAGTATTAAGTAGAGTATTCTAGAAAGAGTTAGAGTGCCTATAAATAGGAGTGAATGTTAGCATTTTGTATAACTTGAGAAAGTTTGAAAATAAGGTGTCTTAGTTTTCCCACATCACCTCTCCTAAACCATTTCCCATATATTCCACCCATTCTCCTCTTTAATATTTCTTCGAAACTAAATTACTCCTCCAAAATATATCTTATATATTCCAACTGTCTCCAATATGGCTGGTGCTAGAAAACAAGAAGATAGTCTCAGAAAATCTCTTGGAATCGAGAAGGAATGCGTTGAGAATATTGAGAAAACCACAAACACTACATGATAGGGTTTGTATACTTAAAAATGCTTCGAGCGTGCATGCCTTTGTACAGTCAGCTTGTGCGTGTATACAAGAAACGCCACGTCCACTTATTTACCTAATTACGAGAATAAATAATATAATATAATATAATATAGATATTATTTTAAAATATCTAGTTTTTTATAGAAAAAAAATCTAAATATTTAGAATATAAAAGTATTAAGTAGAGTATTCTAGAATGAGTTAGAGTGCCTATAAATAGGAGTGAGTGTTAGCATTTTGTATAACTTGAGAAAGTTTGAAAATAAGGTGTCTTAGTTTTCGCACATGACCTCTCCTAAACCATTTCCTATATATTCGACCCATTCTCCTCTCTAATATTTCCTCGAAACTAAATTACTCCTCCAAAATATATCTTATATATTCCAACTGTTTCCATTATGGCTGGTGCTTGAAAACAAGAAGATAGTCTCAGGAAAGCTCTTGGAATCGAGAAAGAATGCGTTGAGAATATTGAGAAAGCCACAAACACTACATGATGGGGTTTGTATACTAAAAAATGCTTCGAGCATGCATGCCTTTGTACAGTCAGTTTGTGCGTGTATACAAGAAACGTCACGTCCACTTGTTTACCTAATTATGAGAATAAATAATATAATATAATATAATGGTTTATTTATTGAAATATAATAAACAAGTCTAAGGCTTCTTACTAAGAAGGTTAAAGTAGGGAAATCTGATGATTTCTCATGGGTTCTCCAGTAGGGGACTTGACCGTATCTAGCAAGAAGAAAAACGAGTTCACAACCTAGATAGGCATTGCCTACCTATTGGTATGATTGTAGTGTTTGTGATAATTCTATCTTACCTAATAAGATATTAGTAACACTAGTGTGGTAAAGCACTGAAATGATCAACTCGAAATATATTCTTTATTGCTATCTAATGAAAGAATATACTTCAAAAAATTTAGTATTTCTTAGTCTGTGCAAATAATATTAATATTGTTTATTTAATCAGACGCCACTTTAACTTATCAATATGGGAGAGTTTTTCGCAACTCAAACATGGTATCTTGGGTCCTAGTAATTGAATAACATGAAAATATTGAAATATTATTTCTTAGAAATCGCGTGCCAAGTGTGGTATGATTAATCCCCGAGAGGTGTTTTAAAAATGAATTTATTATTCAAAAAACTATGCAGTTGGAATTTCATTCCATGAATAATAAATAAAGTTTCAAACTAGAAAAACTCTTTGGTGGATTAATTTAATTCAAGTCACATAGCAGACAAAGAATTAAATTAATGGATTAAGATACTCTTAAATGCGAAAAATATTATAAAATAAAATGGAACCCAAGTTATTCGTAATTTGATGATTTAGATGGGAGTCCAATATTATTCTTTAGTGGAACAAAATAATATTTCATTGGATAATATATTATATCATGGGTAAATTGATTTAATTAGAATTTTATCTAATGGGTGTGCCCAACATCTAATTCACTCCATGGCTCCTCATTCTAACCCAAACCTAGTCCAACTTATAAATAGTGAGAAGAGATGGAAAAACACACACAACACAATTCACACCTCACAACCCTAACCCTAGCCGCCACTTGTTTGGCTTCTCTCTCTCTCCGTTGGCTTGATTTCGAGATCCAAGATAAGGGGAAGCTAGGGTTTTTTTTGTTTAATCTTGTCTTGTTCATTCTAATATTCTTGGAAAGGATTTGTCCTCAAATCCGGGCTTCCTACAAAATTAAAAGGACTTAAAGCAGCCATGTTGAACGTGCAACTTACATTATACTCATCGGGCAAGTCGATCACATAGGCATTGTCATTGACGCGCTCCAACACGAGGAAGGGGTCGTCTCCCCTTGGGGCAAGCTTTACCTTGGTCTTGTCGGGGAAGTGTATCTTCTTAAGGTGCACTCAAACCCAATCTCGGATGATTCACCCGGTCGGGTGAATTGCAGGGTGCAAAACACCCGGCCGGGTGTTCTTTCTAGAACCCCTTGCGCC